>NW_016107752.1:258535-344841 GCF_001604975.1 Cebus imitator
CTGGATATGGTGGTGTGTGCCTGTATCCCAGCTACTTGGAAGGCTGAGGTAGGAGAATCGCCTGAACCTGGGAGGTGGAGGATGCAGTGAGAGTGGAGATCAAGCCACTGCACTCCAGCCTGGTGACAGAGGGAGACTCTGTCTCAAAAAAAAAAACAGAAAAGAAGGAAATACCTGAGACTCGGTAATTTATAAATAAAAGAGGTTTAATTGGCTTACAGTTCTGCAGACTACACAGAAAGTATGGTGCCCGCATCTGCTTCTGGGGAGGCCTCAGGGAGCTTTTACTCATGCTGGAATGCTGGAAAGCAAAGCGGGAGCTTACATGTCACATGATGAAATCAGGACCAAGAGAGAGAGACTTGGGGAGGTGCCACACACTTTAACAACCAGATCTCATGAGAACTCACTCACTACTGTGAGGACAGCTTGAAGCCGTGAGGGATCTGCTCCTATGACCCGAGCATCCGCACCAGGTCCTACCTCCAACACGGGATTACATCCCAACATGAGATTTGGAGGAGACATCCAAAATGAATCAGCCTCTGTCTCTACTTATCATTTTCATATAAAATCTTCTACTCTTCCAAGTACCATCATAAATATATGCATCATCTAAGCCAAGACATGCACTAATTATCCCACACTCTTGTGTTTCTTCCTTTCACCCATTAACCAAACAACTTCTGTTCATTCTGTTTCAAAATTGTTCTCTTTTGATTTTTATTCATCATCTCTACTATTAATAACTCTGCCCTATTTCAATCATTTCTTTCTTTTTCTGTTTCTTTCTCTCTCACCATTCCTTCTTTCCTTCCTGCTTTTATTTTTCTGATCCCTAATAGCTGAGAAAGACCCAGCCTGATTCACTTTTTGGGGAAGATCTGCGTCGTATTAATTAGTTCCACTGAGAAGCCCAAGCCCTGAAAATATTTTATGTCTATGTATTTTTTAAATGCCCACATGAAAGTTTGTTTGTGCATCTCTACAGTCAAAATGCAGAATTTCTAACTGCAAAGATCTCTCCAATTGTGCTAACATAGCCACACCCACTTCAGGTGTGGCTATGGCCCTTTCCCCACCTTCAACCCTGACTTCCCTAAACCCTTAACAAGCATTAATCTGTTTTTCATTTTAGCCATCTGGTCGTTTCAATTTATTATATAAAAAAGTGTGCAGCCTTTAGGAACCTTCCTTTTGCACTCTGCATAAGTGTTCCAATTCTGGCATTGCTAATTTTTTATAACTTTGAGTCAATTAATTAAATTCTGTATCTCAGTGTCCTCATTTGAAAATTGAAATCATATTAGCATAAAACTCAATGAACTATAAATAAAAATAAAGGAGATTAAAAGTAAAAGTTCTAGCATTCTAAAAACCACTTAGTCATTGCTCAATAAAAGTGAAGATATAAATTATCTTGAGAATCTTCGCCAATTAAAACATCTTTAATATTGCTTTAGTCTTAAGTGTCCATATTATATTCTATTTCTATTCAAATTGATAATCCAGAAAAGTTTAAGTGAAAAATGTTTCGAGCATGAGGATACTTGATTAATTGAAAGGTTTTATGCACCAGTCTCCTGAAGTGATAGTAAACCATATGTCAAAGGATTTATTGTTTCATGCCCAAGTTAATGCTGTAATTATATTTTTACAAAAGTTAGTTCTATCACTTTGGAGTGTGGATAAAGATGAAGATGAAGACAAAGATGAGAAAATGCTTGCAGTTTCTTGCTAGTGATAGATCCACACAGTTTTTATATTGAAGTAAAATATTTTGAAATCCTTATCAAATGAAGGTAAGCATGATTTACAATCTGGTTCAAGAGAGCTGTCATCTTTTGACAACTGGAGAATGGAATAAACAGAATATCAGGCCTCAAAAATTTAATAATGCCTTAATTATCTGCAGGAAATGATTTTAAGGGCCATGAATTTAAAAACAAGTTAGAGCGAGACTAAAGTTATCTTGAATATTTATTGAGTTTCAGTTTATCCTCTGTATATTTTGAAATTTTAAAATCTAAGTATTTTTTATTTAAGTAACATGTAATAATAGACAAGTAATTTAAGTTCTAATCAGGTAATGCATAATTTGCATAGAAAGTCACAAAAACTATATTCAGTTTAAAACACATGGTGACTTTTATTTCCATACAAGATGAAGTAACAGAGATAGGATGAAGCAAGAAGAAACCTTACCAAAGCATATCGTAAGAAAATTGGTCAAATCAGTGAAAAGAAAATAATTTTAGGCCAGTCAAAGCAAAAAGACGTTGCTTAGATAATGATAAGGATGAAAACATTTTAATAGCGCTACAGGGAAAAGACACATTACAGAGAAACATTTATAAGGATGACAACAGATTTCTTATTGAAAATAATGTAAGTTGAAAAAATAGTGGGAAAGCATATGTAAAATAATAAAGGCAAGGCTTCAATTCTAGAATTTTATAACCAGACAAAACATTCCTCAAATGAAGATAAAACAAAATATTTTCCAAACTACAAAAGCTGGAAGCATTCATCACTAGCAGATTCAGAATACCAAAAATGTTAAAGTAAATTCTTTAAGCAGAAGGAATTACTAGAAATTGTAAGTACATTGGTAAATAGATGTATTATTTCTAAGAGATAATATACTACTTAACATAAATAATAAAATGAATTGTGAGATACTATTTTTAAGCCACAGGCATCAAGACAGCATCGACTGGAGTAAGGTGAGGCAAATGTGTCTATAGAACATAGTAGAGATTCCAGAAACTGATATACCCTAATATGGACAACTATGTGATTTTTGACACAGGTGAAATGGCGGTTGAGTGACAAAAGGATAGTCTTGTCAGTAGATAATGCTAAAACAATTGAATACCCATGTGCCAAAATGTTAACTTGGATCCATACCTCATATCATATGGAAAAATTAATTCAAAATGAATCATAAACCTAAATGTAAAATCTAAAACTCAAAAACTTTTAAAACAATGTGGAAGAAAATCTTTATGATCTTTGACTAAACAGAAAACTCTGAGATATGACACCAATGGCACAATTCATAAAAAAGAAAACTTATAATTTGTAATTCCTCAAAATTAAAAATTTCTCCTTTTCCAAAGATACTCTCAAGAGAAAGAAAAGACAGTTCAGAGACTATCAGAAAACATTTGCAATGCATATATCAGATACAAGTCTTGAATTCAGAATATGTAAAAATCTCACAAAAACAAATGAAAACAAATAACCCAATTTTTTTTAAAAAAGGTAAAATTTTGAACAAACATTTTATTTTTAAAAGACATACAGATGATTAATAAGCATGTGAAGTATGCTCAAAATCTCTAGTCATTAAGAAAATTAAGAAAGCAATTAGATAGTACTAAGAATTCATTAGGAGAGCGAAAATAAGTTATTTTTTATTTAGTCTTGCAAACTCAAGTCTTGAATGATCAAGAGTTTGCAAGACTAAATAAAAAATAACTGCTTTATTTTCACTTTCCTAATAAATATACAAGACTATGAAAAACTTTTTTTTTATTTTAGCTCTCCTAATTATTATACAAGAGTTTGCAAGAATATGGAGAAACGAGAACTTTCATATGCTCTTGTTAGAATGTGAATTCATCCATCCACTTGGGAAAACAGTTGGTAGTTTCTTTAAGTTATTCATACACATGCACAAGAGAAAGAAAAGCATATGTCCAGAAAAAAATTGTAAATAAATATTCATAGCAACTTCATTTATGTTAGTCAAGAACCAAAAACAATTCAAAATTCATTATTGCATGAATAAACAAATTAGAATATGCGGACAGTAGAAAACAACTCACCAATAAAAAGAAATGTATTTTGTGACATTTTACAACATGAATGAATCTTGTAATATTGAATGAATCTCAAAATATTTAAACTCAGAGAAAGAAGCCAGGTTAAATAAAAATACCGTATGAAGGTGATTGTTATGTTCCTATCTATCTTACTTGTGGTAATGATTTTGCAGGTGTTTTCAGATATTTAAAATTATCATATTGTATAATGTTAATATGTATAACTCATTTTATGTCAATTATGCCTTAATAAAGCTGAAAACAATATATTTTTAAAAAACACATTGAGAAATGTTTGGATTTTTTGATTCTCCTGAAGAAATTTAACAAATTTTGAGAGGAAAAAAGCTAAGTTAATTATTCTAATTTTTATCCTGGGCCGTTAAGACAATACCAAAAAATGATGTGTTTTAATTAACTTCATGGATTTGGCTATGATACATTTCAATTTTTTATGTTATTTTATTTTTTTGAGACAAAGTATTGCTCTGTCTCCCAGGCTTAAGTACAGTGATATGATCGTGGCTCACTGCAACCTCTGCCTCTCGGGTTCAAGTGATTCTTGTTCCTTGGCCTCTGGAGTGGCTGGGATTACAGGCATGTACCACCCATACTTGGCTAATTTTTGTGTTTTGAGTAGAGACGAGGTTTCACCATGTTGGCCAGGCTGATCTTGATCTCCTGACCTTCAGTGATCCTCCAGTGCTGGGATTACAGGCATGAGCCACTGTGCCAGGTCTAGGATACATTTTATTATTAAAGGCACATATGAATATATTTGAAGACATAACCTATGCTGAGGATAATAAAATATATGCCTAATTCTTCAAATAAAGTATTATTAAAACATTATAACAGGTGCTAGGAGACATAATAAATGAGTCACAGTCCTCTGATTTTTTTTTTTTTTTTTTATTAGATGGAGTTTCACTCTTGTTGCCCAGGCTGGAGTGCAGTGTGGCGCAATCTCAGCTCACTGCAACCTCTGCTTCCCAGGTTCAAGCGACTCTCCTGCCTCAGCCTCCCAAGTAACTGGGATTACAGGCATGTGCCACCATGCCTAGCTAATTTTTGCATTTTTAGTACAGACGGGGTTTCAACATGTTGGTAAAGCTGGTCTTGAGCTCCTGACTTCAAGTAATCCACCCCCCTCGACCTCCTAAAGTTCTGGTATTACAAACATATATTATATAAATATATAATATGCATTTATATTTATATTACAAAATATACTTTATATATTTTACACTATATATTTTGTAAATTACTGACAAAAATCATTCATTTTGAGAATGATGAAAAAGGGTATGGTATAAAGGAAAAGTCCTGGACTAGGTACCCATTAATGTAAACTATGCAACTTTGGAGAAGTTAATGTTTCAGAATTTCTTCTTCTTATCTATAAAATTAGAGGGTTAAAAGTGTCTGGAAAAACCAGGAAGTTTCATAAACAAATATACAAATTATAATTTGATTTTTAAATCATCAAAGCTGTAAGATGAATATAGATTGTGTTTTAGTGTGTGTACACATGCTCACAGGTGCTTATTTTAGTTTGACGATTACAGTCAGAACTAAAGTAGACCCTAAGGGTCAACTATCAGTCAGTTCAGAATGAAAATGAAGTAAAGATTACAGGAAACATTTTCTGACTTTCTTAAGTACTAAAATATTTATGCTTTATAGACTGCATGCTATATGGGAAAATGTATCTTTTACTTCATTTTGTAATAGATATCAAGGTGGAATCAGCTTTTATAATGAAAAAAAAAACAACAACCCAGTAACCCTTGTATATTTAATGTACATAAATTTTAGTACATTGTAAGAATACTGAAGGCAACTAAAAATAGAATGTCAGATCATATTACTTTAATTTTCAAAATGATATTTTTTATAAATTTCGTTTCTGAAAAGACAATCATATTATTTCTTAAAGAGTAAACTCCTATTTAGTAGCTGAAGGATAATCTGTATGTTTGTTCTTATCTTTAAAGAGCTGTACTCATCAGAAAGCACTCAACTCACAGCATGGGCAGCATCAACATGCTGTAACCTGAATTAAGAATAATTGCATTTGAATAAGTCCCTCTGATGTGTTCATAATGATTTCTCAAAGAAAAAGAATTTTAGAAATGACATGGAGCAATTTTCTTTCTGTTGATCTTTAGTTTAAGGGGTATTGGTTCTGGGCTTAGAAGGAATTTAGATTACGCTCTTTTTCTTCTATTTTACATTCTTAAATCTCTACTTTGGGGACTAATTGATTTAATTTATTTTCCAAACAATTCTTAATTAATACACAATTATTTTGATATTTTAGAAATTCAAAACAACCAAAAGAAAAAAAAGAAATTCAAAACAAGTCATATGTTTCATTTTAACAGGACTTCTTTCTTTGGGGACTATGACCGATATTGGTTAAGCGGCACCCAGACAATCACAGCATTCAAGCTTCTAAATTTATTCATTAAAGAATTTTGATACTCTAAATTAGGCACTGTCTGTTCTTCATGCTTACTGTTATCAGCAAGTGTACCCCTTCCCACACATATACACCAAAAAATAAATATCAATAGAGGGTCAGATAAAGATCTGAAAAATATTGATAAACCTGATTCAACATTTATTTGTTCCTTGATCTTGTGTTGGGGTATGACTAGGTTTTCCACCAAAACTCAGGCTTTTGTCTTAATGAAACACATAAATGATAGAAAATGCAGCTCACATAAAAATCAAATTGTGAATGTGTCCCAGTATTCTACAATAAATCAAAATTATGATAACGAAGTAAAGATCATTACAGATTTTCATTGCATTTTATTTCTATTTTCTTTGTGTGCCCTTCCCCTCTCCATTTTTAGAGTTCTTTATTGGGGTAATAGTCAGGGGTGGAGAGTTGTATCTTTGTGAAGTAGTTTAAGGAAAATACTTTGAAGTCTGTTAATTTATGTAAAAACTTTTCCCTCCCTCTCTTTGCAAAATCAAATTACATTGCTAATTAATGTAAGAAACATAAGAAAGATCTAAGATTACTATAAGGAAGAGAAAAATATAACACTCTCAATTGCGGGTTTCCATAACATATACTTCAGAGGAGGCTGATGATCATCTTTGCATATCTCACATTCAGGGATGTCACTACCAAGAAGCTTTTTGGAATTCTGTGTTCTGTTCTTCATAAAAATCCCATGGTACTTCCCAGCTGAAGACAACATTTTTGAGAAAGAATTTCTCCCTAAAGGATACTGGCAACTCACAAAAACTAAATTTTTATAAGCTTCATACAAAGAATTTCATACATATGTAACCAGCCTGTGGCATAAGAAAAGCAACCTCTCCAGCATCCAGAATGATTTTGTTTTCCTTCCCATCACTGCCTTCCATCAACATCCTGACTTCTAACAGTGTGGATTAAATTTGCCCACTCTTGCACTTCATATAAATAGAATCACATTGTTTCTGGGGTCCCCAAGAGTATACTCCAACTTGATGATTTGCTAAGAAAGACTCACAAGAATCAGAAGCTAAGTATACACATACTTAACAATTTACTATACCAAAGAGATACAAATTAAAATCAGTAAAGGAAAAGATCAGATGGGACAACGTCCAGGAGAAACCAGATACATACTTCCAGGTGTTTTCTTTCAATGGAGTTGCATGGGGGCATATGGAATCTCACCTGAGCCTTGATGTCCAGAGTTTCTACTGGGACAAATAATGACAGCCTGACTGACTTTAGCTACTCAGAGAAAAAGCAGGCGTTCACTGTAAGTCATATTGTTAGGATAAAATTATCTGGCCACACTGGTACACTGTGGTCCAAGCCTTCAGGCATGCAGAAACACTTTTATCACACAGAATATTTTAAGGGCTCAGAGCTTATTTCCAGAAGCTGCCCAAGCCACAGTCATGCAGACAAACCTTTGGAATGTGCAGGGTTTGAGTAACCGAGACCTGCTGCATTAACCTTTTCTTGCTTGCTCTTATTGTTTTAGTATTCCACTGTCTGTGTATATCACAATTTATTTATCCATTCTTCTGTTGATGGGTATTTGGTCAGGTTATCTTTTTATTTGTTGTGAATCATGCTGACATGAACATTCTAGTATGGGGCATTTTTTGGTTAAAATGTATATGTATTTCAATTGAGTGTATACCTAGCAACAGATTTGCTATATTATAGAGTATGCATATATTAATCCTATGTAAATACTTCTAAGAGATTTTCCAAAGTGTCTATATTGTTTTATATTTGCACACCCAGTGGGCAAACCTTGGTTGTACCACATCCTCACCAATATCTGGAATTATCAATCTTTCATTTTAGATATTGTTAGATATGTAATTGCCTTCACACATTTTCTGGTGCTATAACAGAATACCTGAAACTGGATAATTTATAAAGAAGAGATGGTTTATTTAGCTTATTGTTCTGGAGGCAGGGAAGTGCAAGATTGGATGGCTGCCTGTGGTAAGGGCCTCACCGTTATGTCCTAACATAGTGGATTGCCTCACATGGTGGAAAAGTAGATGGGAAATGGGCTTGCAAAAACGGCAAAACATGAGAGGGGGGTGGTTTGACAGTTTAGTATATTAAGTTTTCAGTTTTCTGCCATGAATATCATAAAGTTTTTCATTTATTGAGATCTTTATTTCCTCTGTGAAAATATCCTTTTATACATTTTTAAGGCTTATTACTAGATTTTTAAAACTTTATGTTTCTGTAAACACTCTTTTTCTTTAAATAGTATTTTTTATTTTTTGTTGCAGGTATATAAAAATTCAATTAATTTTTTTACATACCCATTGATCTTGCTAAATTTACTTATTAAGTCTAATTACATGTAGATTCTTCAGAAGGTCTTTTAATACAACATCATCATATACAGCTTTGTTTTTCCTTTCCTATTCTTGTTTATTTATTTGCCTTATTTCGCAGGCTAGGACCTTCACTGCAATGTGGAATAGAAGTGGTGTTATTAGGCATTCTTGTTTTGTTTCTAATCTCAGAGGAGTTTCTCAAGTTGATCACTTGCTGTGGGGTTTTGGTGGGTATTTTTCATTAGAGATTAGCAAACCACCTTGCCATGTGTGTACCCATGCAACAATCCTGCATGATCTGCACGTGTACCACAGAACCTAAAGTACATTAATAAAAAAAAGAAAGCTCTCTTCTATTTCTAATGTGTTAGAAGGTTTTTTTTTGGTCATGACTGTTAACTTTATTCAAAAGCTATTCCTATATCTAAGAGACACTTGTATAGTCTACTTTTTTATAGTAAATGTAGTAAATTACATTGATTTATTTAGAAAATTTTAAATAATTCTTTCATATCTGGAGTAAAATCTACTTGATTGTGATAAATTCTCCTTTTATATATTATATTTGATTCATTAACATGTGATTAAGTATGTTTGCATCTACGTTTGTGAGAGATAATTATCTGTATTTTTTTTTTTCCTTTTTGGGTCTTTGTAAATATGAGAAACAATGTTACAGTGACCTCATAAAAAGAGTTAAAAAATTTTTTTTTCACTATTTTGTTGATGAGTTTGTGAAGGATTGCTGTTATTTCTTCCTCAAATGTTTGAAAGCAATTCATCTCTGAAATCATTTGGGACTGGCTTTTTTCTTTTTAAAAATGGATTCAATGTCTCTAATACATAACATACTATTAAAATTTTCTATTCCTTTTCTGTCAGCTTTGGCAAATTTAAGTCTTCAAGATATTTGTCTTGAAGATATAGTCAACTAATTCATGCTTTTGCAGGGAAAGAAAAGCTGATAAATTATAAAAATAATTAAGTATTGGAAATACATCAAAATGGAGAAATTGTGTCTTTTTAAACTTAGGTGGCAGTTCAAAAATTAAAATCTTTTTTTTCACTATCATCAAGTTTACAAGTGAATTTGTTCTCCAAATCTAATATCAATGGAGAACATAATCTAATTCCCAGGATGTCCCTGTCCTGAATCCAGTTGTATCTCTTCATTTTTGTATACTTTTATTTCTTATTAGTTGGAAGTTTGAAGTTTCTACTACAATTACAAAAGAATTGTCTGTCTTTTGCAATGTAGCAGCCCAACATTAAACCCAATACAAGCCAAATAATTAATTTCACTGGAATTTTGCACAGTATCAGAAAAATAAGTAAGACATTTTAAACAGGAAAATCAATTGTATATCAAAACAATTTTAAGAAAATGAGAAATTCATCAACAATATTTTAAGTTCAGATCATAACTTAGAAATAAAATTGAGTTTGCCAAAATACTTGTCTCTTGTTGTTTAGTAGTGTGTTCTTGAGGACAGAGAGGGAGTGAGATTTATGATCTCTTCATGTTTAATGAAAATGTGAAGACATGATGTCATCTATACTATGTAAATTCAACAATATTGGTAAAATATAGGACATATAAAAGCAAACTATTACTATACAAATTAACTGATATTGATTTGTTAGAAATCAATAGCCTTGGGTTAAGAAAGTCAGAATTGAGACAAACAATCATTTATATTTAGGTGCTATAGACTGTGTCGCCCCAAAATTCGTATGCTGAAACCTGATCCTCACTGTGATGTTGTTGGGAGATGAAGCCTTTGGGAGGTGATTAGGTTGTGAATGTGGAGGCTTTGGGAGTGGTATTAATGACCTTATTAAAGAAGCCTCTGAGAACTTCCTCCCTTCTTCCACCACGTGAAGATGCAACAAGAAGAGGGCCACCTGTGAACTGGGAAGTGGACCTTCAGTAGGCACTGAATCTGCCTGCATGTTGCTATTGGACTTCCCAGCCTCCAGAGCTGTGAGAAATAAACTTCTATGTTTATAAGGCACTCAATCTATATTATTCTATTATATAGCAACCCAAACTGAGTAAAACATTATGTCACCTGTCTTCTTTAATGGTTTTCTGATAATATGCCTCCTGGTGAAATGTGTTGGCTGTGAGTAATGTGGATTGGTAAGGCTTGAGGAAAATGAGAAAAGAAAGAATGCAATGCCAAGACATCGCTATTAAAGTAAAAAGCTCCTCTTCTGAGGAAACCCATAATTACTTTCTTTATTAAACTAACAAGTTGGTAGAAAAATGCTTTACAAATTGAAACTCCTACATCCCAGGATGTGGCTTTAATGACTATATTTTATGAAGAAGTGTTTGTGTATAAAAATAAAAAACATAAGTATCAGACTTCTGAAAATGTAACATAGTGTCAAAATTACTGATACACAATGAATTTCCAGGAATATAAAACCAAAAAATTTCAAAGCACACGGGAAAACTTGACAAGGAACGTGAATGGTAATTTCCTAAGCAATAAAAGGAGAGGCATGCAAGTGATCAACAAACATAAGGAGGGCAAAAATGCAAATAATAACACATCAGGAAAGATTTAAAGAAACAAAGATTTAAGCTGCAGTATATCATATCTGTTCATCTTTAGTACACCTTGTGCTATTGTTTGTTGTTATGGTACTATCCTCAGTGTGAAGGAAATGGCATTCTTATACACTGGTAGTAGAAATGTAAGTTGCCTTCGACATGTACTTAGCCAGCAGTGCTTGTATAAAATTTTATCACAAATGTGGAATTAGAGACTCATACACTGGTGTATGCACAAGAATAATATTTTACATTGTTATTTATGAAGTAAAGCAGAAATAAGGTCCAGTGGCAAAAGACCAGTTAAATAAGTTATAGCATGTCTACATATAGAGTTTTATGTAGTCATTTAAATCATATAGAATCATGACTAAAAATTTGAGTAAAAGTTTTTATAACTGAAAAATATATTTTTTTGTATATGCCAAAATATGTGAATATACACAAACCTGTATTGTATATCACTGTACATTTACAGTCTTCACACATAACACAGTCTTTCTGGGGATTTCTGATGAGTTCTTAACGATAAATATCTAGAAATGTAATTTTTGTACCATTTTGAAAGATATATTTACTGAAAAATCAGTCTCTAAAATATTTCATCAATTGACATCCATATAAATTTTATAGTCACAATTTTAAAATACACTAAAATGTTGACTTAAGTCAGTGGTCATCACTGAATGGATTACAGGTAGTTTCAGTATTCTCTTTATACTGTTTCTGTATGTTATGCCTATTATTCTAAGGGCTTGTGAGGCAGAGACATTCCTTTGGATCAGGAGCCCTTAGCTGGACTGGGTAAGGACAGATTTTACCACAGGTTTGGACTCTGAAGATGGTCTGACCAAACTTGTTCCACAACTCTTTGGCCACTGTTGCAGATAGCTGGCCCTCTCAGTTTGGCTCTGTAATAGGCAAAACAATGTGTAGCTCCCTTTCAGATTGAGATTTAGAATATAAATATTCCCAATCCATTCTTAGTTCCGTCATTCTACTAATTCTCAGCAATGATTTTAAAAAGAAATTTAAACAGAGACTCCTTCCCCAAACCTTTGTATATTTAGAAATCGTCCTGCATTGGATTTTACATATAATGCAATCAGTATAGTGATTTCTGGCACTGTCATTATTTAGAGTAACTACTCTGTTAACCTAACAGATTATTTTACAAATATGGTAAAAAGTAGTGTCATTTATTGTTTCTGAGGCACGTGTTTGGCTGATTGAAAGAACAATCAATGTGACTTATGAAGGGCAATACCAGCAATCCTAGAGATTATGTGTGCATGAATATTGATAGAGATAAAATATTTTTAAAAACATATATTGGATGTTGACACATTCTCCTGCCATTGAACGGTTGTGGTCTTGTGACATTGTTAGTGGCACTGAATTACTTACTTCATTGCTCAGCGTAGGACTCAGCTGAAAGTGGGCCTTCCTTTGCTTACATTCTTTCTTTTTGTAGAAGCTAAATATTTTACTGTAACATGTCATTAAATGAAAATGATAAAACTAAAAATGGAAGAGCTTATTCTGAGGTAATTTGGAGGGATTTTAAAACAGCAGAAGGCAATGTCAATCATGATTAAAAATGAATTTAATAAATCAAGACTTTTTGGGTAAATTTTCTTGTTGAGTGACATAAGAATAAAATTGTATCTGCTAAATAACATCAAAGTGCTAAAAGTGTAGAGAAAAATTGGAGAATGTGGAAGTTTGCAAATACATAGCAACCATAATAAAATGGGAAAGGACATTATTAGATTATTATGCTTTTATCGTAAGAAGGGAAAAAAACCAGAGAAGATCAACAGTCTTCAACAGACCCTAATTTAAATTCTGAATGTGGGACTTATATTGGGGCAAGACACATGTGAGGTCCACAGGGAAATCCTGAGTGTACAGGGAGTCGGAGCCAGGAGGGAATGGAGAGCAACTGGGCAGATGGATAAACATTTGTGGTTGACTTTCCCTCGCTTGAATTACATTGCCAAGGTCAAAAAAGTGCTGAAGTGTCTGAGAAGCAGCAGCTGTACTTTTTGTGGCCAGAATTCAACAGCTAAATCAAAGCAAGAGCCTAAGACGTGTACTAAATACAAGCATTTGGTTATTGTCATCCAAGGAAGAAACACGTATATTAGAAAACTATAGAACAAAGAGACATTAAATCTGGTCAGGAATGTGAGTGTTACTACTTTAAAATCCTTGTGATCTTCCACAAATCCTTGGCCTCTCTGAAACTCAGTTTCTTAATTTCTTCTATGTATATCGGGCAGCTCTTGTGAGTAAGGGATGAATTAATTCATGGAAAGATGTTCTGAAGATGACAAAATGTCATACAATCTTTGGAGGTAGTTCTACAGAATGCCTATTTATTAATATTAGTCTTGGCTCTAGTAAGAGACTTACAGGAGGAGTTCAAAGCTCAGCTTTGTCACTTACTAGCTGTGGAGATGTATCTTATCCTCTCTGGGTTACAGTTTCCTTAAATTTAAAATGTGCATGTCTGTGGTGTCTATCTTTTCAATCTGTTATGGTGATTCAATGAAAGAGCCCATTGAGTTCATTGCCTAGCACAGAGTAAACAGTAAAAAAAAGTTAGCTATTATAAAAATATGAAGCTTTTCTTAGCTGGCCATTGCCATGTACAATCCAATAATTGTAATAATGCATCTATTAGAGATCATAATAACAACTCTAGGCATTCAGTACAGTTAATTTTTTTTTTTTTACAGAAAATGCACCAATCTTTTTTTTTAACTGATTGCTTTAATTCTTGTATAAATCATCATAATTAAAAGGAAAATACTGTTTATTATGTACATAAAGTTTTAAAAATATAAAAGTGACAGTCCCATTTTAATTATCATACTGTGCTATGTTGTTGCCATCCCAAGGTGTATTTGTATTAACTGTGGTTAAGTGTCCAAATAATGAAAAGCATGTTCCCATTAGCATCCATTGATCACCTGTTCCTAGAAAAAGTTTAAAGCAAGTTCAAGGCATTTTCTCCTTTCAAATCAACTGGAAAGGTCCCCTAAGCACTTGTTCTCCTAAGATACGCGTTCTGGGGAGAGCAGGGGTTCTGGAGTCAGGTTGCCTGGCTCTATCAGTTACTAGCTGTGTCACTCTGGGCAAGTTGCTAAACCTCTCTAGACTTCCACTATCCTCAGTCATAGAAAAATTGTACAAGCGAAGTGTCTTGCGTGGTGATTAGCATATTTTAAAATGATAAGAAGTAAAAACTTTTAGTCGTTATTAGTTATAGTCATAAAAACTCTATTAGGGTCTACAAAGTTGACCATTCTAGAAGATGTTAGATCACATACTGTCAACAGAGATGGCCCATCTGGATGTAAACTAATCAAAATTCCTTCCTACTTGAATCTTCATAGGAAATCTTTGTTAACTGTGAACTCTTGTGATTCTAACTGGATTTGACACTAGATTATCTCAATGAGAATTCATTATCTATTCTATTCAATAATCAGTTTGGAAGTGTTCTGTATTGCTTTGGAACAATTCTATCAGTGAAAAAATATTCTAACAAATGTATAAGTTCTCAATATTTTTCTTTTAGTTTATCAATTGCATATACAAAGGAAATGGTTTTCTTAATATTTAGAAAGTAACAACCAGCAGATGAAACCAGGCTTCCAACAATTACCCTGTCCTTTTTATTACATTTCTTTTTCGGTTAAGTAAAGCCCAAACATTATTACTCTTCTAATCTTTGTCTTATCTTTGATCTGAGAAATAAAAATGCATTTATTTTACTACTATTTTAACAAAGAGTCTAAACATCAAAGCAGTAGGACTCACTCTCTCGTCCTAGAGTCCTGAAGCCACATGCAATATGGAACTACAGAGTAGACCCTCGGGATTCATGAGGAGAATATCCCAAGACTTCTGAAATCCAGTATTTCTAAGCACAAGTATAGAACAACGTTTTCCCAATAAAAGATAGTGGAAAATAATTGGCTATCTATAACCGTTGAGTTCTCATCGTCGACTTTTAAGTGATAACACCTACCATTTATGGAACAGTAATGACATGCCATGTGCCACTTCAAGTCTTTTTTAATCCTCACAACAACCCCATGAAGTGGATATTATTGTTATTCTCATTTTAAAGTTGAGAAAGCTGAGGTTCAGAGAAGTTATGTCATTCACCCAATGTGGTTACTTAGTAAATGGTAGGAGTATAATGTGTACCCAGAAAGTGTGGCTCTAGGGTGGACCTGGGCATTCTGCCACTCTCCCTTGATATGAATACTATGAAAGTCCTTTATAAAGCTTTTAAAAAATATAGATAAGTTCTGTATCCCCATTGATGTGCAAAGTCTTATACAAAGCCTCATTGTATTCAGATATTACAGTGTCAACCACTCACTCAAGGAGAGTTTTTCCACAAGGTTGTAATTTATGCCTCAGCAATCACAGTTTATTATAATTATCAACTATTGGGCACTTATATTCCCAAATGTGAGGATTATATCTGTGAATTTCAAGACTTTATCATGTAAATAACCCGGACTACAGGGCTGGTTATAATAACTATATTTTGAGGAAAGCAAGCTATTTAGCAGATCTGTTTTCAAAGAAAAAACTTTAACATGTCAAATAATGAAATTAATCAATACTTTTTTGGTTATTTCATTTTTTTAGTGTACTATAGGTAAAGATAAATACTTTTATGCCCTCTTTTTTTGGTTTGTTTTTCTCTTATCATAGCTCTTAACCATGATACAAGGCTCTATGTACGATTGAATAGGGTTACTCTGCTGATAAAGGTTTTGGTGAAGACAGACTAGTACATTTATATTTCTCTTTCTGTTTATTTTTTTTTCCTCAGGTCCCTCTGGATCAATAGGGTAAGATTTAAATGGTTTTTATTTTTGGAAAGTTCTGCCTACTATTATACATTCAGCAGGATCAGAGTGCGGCTAACAGAAAAAAAAAATGTGAAGTGTGAGTCTCTTAAGCCTTTCTCTTCTGTGGATGTTATCGAAGAGGGAAGAGTGGGAAACCGTGGTTCCTGTACACTCCATTGTAGCACAGCAGGGAAGGGACGTATATAGGGATTTAAGACCAAACTTCTTACCAGGAATAATTAAGTTAAGGCTGGATTCTCCTATACCTTATATCTTCATAATCTGATTCAATATAGTTCAATGTACATTTATTGAGTTCTCACTGTCTCTCTGTTAATGCATTAAAAAAGCAGAATTCTTTATAGTGGGAAGACATTGCCTTGGATCAAAGCAGATATTTTAAACATTTAGTTCCCAGCAAAAGACCCTAATGTAAATTTGCCTACCTATGGAAAACCCTTGTTGAAAAATATTCTTCATGCACTCCTAGAATCTTCAGAGTTGTTTTGCTGCTGTTTTGCTTTCTCCTCTTATTTACTATTGACTTATTTCCTTCTCTTTACAGAATTTCATATTCTAATGTCTTCTGATTTTTATCTTCTCCAAAGGTTACAGCAATATCATGAGGCAAAAAATGAGTATTTTTCACTAGAATTGCCATTTGTTTAGAAGGTATACTTTGAAATGTACTTGGAATGAAGAAAGAGAGAGCAAAGCCATGCTTCAGTCTGAAAATCAACTGTAAAGTGCTCCCTGAGAGACTCAGACTGGAATTTGTTCTAAAAGGGTTAGCTTTAGGAAGTGAGAGGGAGGGACAAAGCCTGTCAGAGGTGCACAAAGCCAGGCACAGATGGGACAAGTCGTCAATAAATGTTTCTTAAATGAGTAGAAACACATGGCCCTTTGCCACAATCCACAAAATTTGTAAAGTTGAATAAACTCATAAGATGCTTAATGAGCGACTATGTATTTATGTGGGAGTGTATAAAACAATGAAGAGACAGAGCTTCATATCAGAGTTGACAGAGGATGAATCAGCAAAAGCATTTATGCATACAAGAGCCTCAGACCAGAAAGATAAGTATGTCTGAAGTTTGTATTTTGACCTTTTATAGGATATAGAAGTTAGAAAAAAATAAAAACATATGTGCCCTCATTTTCAAGATCCCAGCCACACCTAGGCTACAATTAAAAATCATGTGAAAGTCAGCTGGGCACAGTGACTCATGCCTGTAATCCCAGCACTTTGGGAGGCCGAGGCAGATCACAAGGTCAAGAGTTAGAGACCAGCCTGACCTACATGGTGAAACCCCATCTGTACTGAAAATAGAAAAATTAGCTGGTCATGGTGGTAGGCACCTGTAATCCCAGCTACTCGGGAGGATGAGGCAGGAAAATCATTTGAACCTGGGAGGCAGACGTTGCAATGAGTAGAGATCATGCTATTGCACTGCAGCCTGGGTGACAGGACAAGATTCTGTGTCAAAAAAAAAAAATCATGTGAAAATCTGTCTTTTTTGAAAATTCAGGTGGTAGCCAACAGGACTTACCAATATTAACTGCACTTTCAGCAGCCAGTGATGTTGTTATTTTCCTTACTTTTTTTGAGGAAGGTAATTAAACTTGTGATCAGTGCTATTTTACCAGAAAGTCTTTGGATGGTCTCATACTAAATATCTTGTGATTTTTAAAGCAACAGTTAAGATTGCCCTTAAATGTATCCTCATCATTATCTAAGGAACAACTACTCTAACCAGGCACTATGAAATGTGTGATTATTAGTAAGAAGGCAAGCATTATTCAGAATTGTCAGTGTAATTTGAAAATGAAGAGTGGTGATATGAAAATAATGCTTTGGAAACCCAGGGGGAAAAGTACGTAATTTTCAGAAGGCTCATAGGCAACATCACAGAGGAGGTCGGTAATGTAATGAATCTTTAAGAGTGAAGTGATGTCCATTAGAAGAACAAGAAAGAAATGGCATTCTGGACAAAGAGAACACTACAGGGTGATGTAGCCCAGGATGTTTCCAATGGCTGGAATGGAGTCCATGCTGCGATCGTGCTGAAATGATAACTCATGGTCTCATCAGAAGAGACTTGTCTGCCTTATGATTAATAAGACCTTCGAAGTTTACCCTAAGTGTGATGGGGTGTCAAGAAAGGATTTAAAGAAGGGAAGTGAAAGAAGCTGATTTGTGTTTTTGAAGGATTGTGCTGTGGTTATCTAGGGTAGGAACTGGAGGCAAAGGGATGATATTAGCAAACAGACATGTCCAGGAAAGAGAGAGAGACTGGAGGAGTTGATTATAGTTAATCAGTATATGGTTTGGTGATTGAAACATATGGCATGTGTGAGCATGTGTGAGCATGTGAGTGCATATTAAGCAAGTATGTACTAAAAGTGTGTGTTTGTGCAGAGCTTGGAGCAGCAAGACAGAGGAGAAGTAAGAACTCTGGAAACAGGAGCAAAAACACTATACTTTTGTGTGTGTGTGTGTGACAGAGTCTGGTTCTGTAGCCCAGGCTGGAGTGCAGTGCTGCAATCTTGACTCACTGCAACCTCCACCTACTGGGTTCAAGCAATTCTTCTGCCTCAGCCTCCAGAGTAGCTGGGATTACAGGCATGTGCCATCATGCTCCACTCATTTTTATATTATTATTAGAGATGGGGTTTCACCATATTGGCCAGGCTGGTCTCAAACTCCTTGACATCATGATCCTCCTGCCTCCCAAAGTGCTGGGATTACAGGCATGAGACATCACCCCCTGCCAAATGAGTTTTTCTAATAACAGAAAAACAGTGCCTCAATAATTTGTTTTATGTTACAGTTTCTAAACTCTTTTACATGCATTGTTTTATATGATCCCACAAACCTGATATGAATTACACATAAGTTTTTAATGAATACAATCTATTCATAGAAAAGCTTGTTGGAGAATGTGAGTAAATTGCCCATGATCATGTGTTAGGTCAAAAATAGGACTTATAAGTTCTAAATATCTACCATAGCAAGATGTACTCTCTTGTGTCTCACTACATCCCCATCAATACCTTGCAAAAAGGATATCATAAAAGATTGTTGGTAAGTCATTGAATGCTACCTTAAAAACTCCTTGAGATAATTCAGAGAGAATAAATATTTTACATCCTTGCTTGATTGAATATCAGCATTGTTCAGGTTTTCAAGTTTTTATAAATTAAAATCTACCAAAGTGTTTATCTTTTAATAGCCTATTATCAATTCTAATAGGACTTATACATGGAATGCAACTAAATTTACAAAAATCATGAATTCAAATGTAAATTATTGATATATAATATTAGATATTTATAGCTGATTAAACAAAATAAGCTTAAGAATTGAGTGTATTTTATTACGAAAATATTAAATAAATGGATAAATAAATCAACAAGTAATGTCAACAAAAGGAAGAAACAATAGGGAAAATAAAGCAGAAGAGTGCACAGATAAGAAAAATGAATATAAACTGAAAAAAGAAAAGGATGGAAAGAAGAAAGGCATGGTGAACATTTCTTTGAGTGAACTCTTCATGCTTTCTTAGTGGTGTGGCCATATGCCCAAGGAGCTTTGCAACCACTGATTTCTTACTGTTGCTTTAAATCATGACCTCGAATTCAACTTTCAAGAAGATAAACATAGTAATCCCCATCAACCGTGCTGCTGCCTTACTCTGTAGGCCAGCTTGTAGAATGAGAGCCCTTGATCACACCATTTGCAGTGGCCAAACATGGTCATGGGTTTAGGGTGGTGGAGGAAGTGAAACAGGTCACCACCTTCATGACCTTCTCACTGATGTTGCTTATCAGCTCTGTCCTATGTTTTCACACACCTTTTCCCTTTCTGCCCTCTGTCCCCAGAAGCATAAAGTGACTAGAAATCATTTTGCAATGATGTTTAACCCTTCTTTCCCAAAGCATGCTTGTGTTATAAGGGCAAAACTTACACATAACTGATACAGTGTTCTGGGCACTGGGCTGCACTTATTACTTCCAACTCTCATGGTAAGAAAGGAGACAGTTCTTGACAGTGTTGATTACAGGAGAATTACAAGGTAGAAAAATGTTGTAGCTTATTATGACATTTGCTTTTAAACGTATGCTACACCATATATGGCTCCTGACTGTATATAGAATGGAACACATTTTTAAAAACACCTCTTTGGCATGTTTCAACAAAATATGTACCAAAAAACCTAACCTTGTAAACATCTACGTTGTGTACTTCTGCGCAGTATAATCACTCAGCAAATAGAGGCTTTCTCTTAGAAAAAGTTTTTCTTTTTAGAAAAAAGAAAATTGTGCCAATTTTTATTTGCCAGTAGTTTTCAAATTCATTATTAAAGCAAATGAAAATGTACATTTTTGTTTTTATAATTTTCTTTTATATAGAGGCATTGTTGTTTTTCCAAAAAGCTTCTCTCCTTTAAATGGTTATGATAAACACTATTTTAGAAATTATAAATTGTTCTACTCTGAATTGCTATGACTTATAGATTCGTTTTTCATTCTTTTGGACTAATAAATGTTTGCCTTAAAAGATAAATGTTTACTCTTTGACTGGCATCTCATGAAGAAATAATACGGCATAGGTATGAAGACTACACATTTGTTATTTGGTCTTCATAATGGCATATAACATTTGATCAACTGGATTATAAATATTAGAAAGCTATATTCATGTCAAGAAGACAATAGTTTTAATAGGTATAGAGTCATGTACCTACTGTTCAGTCAGTATAATCCAGACATATGGGATGGGTCAATTAATAATAAAACATCTTCATTGCATATCTGAGCACTTGATAGGGACTTTACTGAAGTCATCCTCAATCTTTGCATATGCAGAGGCTTGTGCAGCAAGTGACATGTTGTGATTATTAATAAGTGGTCAAATGGGCAAGTGAATGGTCTAAACATTTAGAAGTAATAAAGTCATGAGCTTGGATATCCTTGCCTCACTGTAGACCAAGTTGGGAATACATAAGGGAATTGAAAGATGGGGTTATACTGTCTCTACTCCTCTGGAAAATACACAATACTAAAGACATAATTAAAAGGCATTAGACCCGGCGCGGTGGCTCACATCTGTAATCCCAGCACTTTGGGAAACTGAGGCAAGTTGATCACGAGGTCAGGAGTTCGAGACCAGCCTGGCCAGCATGGTCCATCTGTACTAAAAATACAGAAAATTAGCCAGGTCTGGGTGGTACACGCCTGTAATCCCAGCTACTCAGGAGGCTGAGGCAGGAGAATCACTCAAACCCAGAAAGCGAGGTTGCAGTGAGCCGAGATCGCACCACTGCATTCCAGCCTTGGACATAGAGTGAAACTCTGTTTCAAAAAAAAAAAGAAGGCATTAAAGTTATCTCTGCTGTGCTTATAGCATTATGCTTTTAAAATTAAGAATAGTAATAAATATAATTTAATTTATACTAGGCATTTTACTAAGAATTTACATAAACTGCCTAACTGAATCTGTACAATATTCCATCTAATTTTTTTTAGTTTTTTGAGACAGGAGTCCCTTCTGTTGCCCAGGCTGGAGTGCAGTGGTGCAAACTTGGCTCACTGCAACCTCCACCTCCCTGGTTCAAGCAGTTCCCTGACTCAGCCTGAGTAGCTGGGATTACAGGCACACACCACCATGCCTAGCTAACTTTTTTGTTTCATATTAGAAGCGGGGTTTCACCCTATTGGTCAGACTGGTCTCGAACTCCTGACCTCAGGGAATCTGCCCACCTCAGCCTCCCAAAGTGCTGGGATTACAGGCGTGAGATGCCCTGTCTGGCCAACATTCCATCTTAAATCTCATGAGCTTGAAATCTCAGAAGCTTAAACAACTGGCCAAAGGGTGACAACTAACAAAGTTCTGAATCAGAAATCGAAACCAAGTTTCATTTGATTTCAAAGCCTCTAGCACTTCGGTCCATTCTTTACTTCTGTCTAGTACCTCTATTTTGTACCATTTTAAGTGCCAAATAAAACACCGGCATCTACTTTGCAAAGCCAGGTCATGTATCAATGCACAGCAAGGCAGTATTACATATAATTAATTACATAAATCTTTACACAGAGCTGGAAACTGTCATCAGACTTAACACCCTTGGGTAATGCATTGTCCCTGACAAAAGGGACAAAACTGGCCTTGGCTTTAAGACAGTGATAGCTTGGGTAACTGTGAGTCATCCTGTGTTTTGGGCTCCATTTAGCCTCTCTTCAACTCTGCTCAAAATTCACGAAAGTTGCTACTGGGTAATTTAAACTGAAAAAAGACCAAATAGACACAGGAACACGTGCTGACGTGAGAGACCATGACTGTTTTAAAATATGTCTACCCTATTCATAAATATGATGTCATTATTTTAGAAAAATTAGTTGAAATACAGAAAAATCAATGTCACACATATTTTCCCTACCCATTGGTAGCACATTTTAAAATACATAATCATTTTTATTAAAATTTGTCATTCACCTCTACTGTGAGAAAAAGTTATGAATGTTGATCTGTGAAACAGAGCTTCATGACCTTTGAAATTCAATTTCAGGAATAATCTTGAGTATATGAGCGTATAGGATAGAACAGGGCCTAAATATAAACATTAGGCAAATATAATTAAAGTAAGTTACTCTTGAGGATATTTTATATTCCTAATTATTGATGAAATGACATGATCTGCAATTTAGTGGGTAGTTTCATTATTAGGAACTTAAACAGCAATGCATTATTTTTGCTATATAACCATGTACTGAATTAATAAATGCTTTATTATAATTTGAAAAAATTATGACCGGCTCTATAATTATTTTAAATTGATTGGCTAGTCATTATAAATTACTTCAACAGAATTACTTTGGAATCAACAGACGTATAACATTTCTAACTTGATTTTATTCCAAAGCTTTGTTTTTCCTAGAAATCTAGTGCTTCCTCTACTGTCTTCATGATTAACATCCAAACCACTTAAAAGATCAGTCTTAAGGCATAATGCACATTAAACCATCTGCTTTAGTTTTCTGAATCAATTTAAATGTCAGAGAGTATAATCAAATATGAATTTGTTTATTTTGGATCACATTGTCACCAATATAAAAACTTCAATATTTATTAGATAATAAAAAGCATGGACCTGTTTAAATTTTTAAGGATTGATTCAATTGATTTCATGTTACTTTTAGAGTTACTGTAAAAACTATTATCTCTATGAAAAGATTTTATGAAGCTCAAGATCTATTGCTCAAGGATAGAGAGGACTTAGACACATCCATGTGTATTTGAGATTCTTTCAATTGTACGTCTTTCCTGGTGTCAAAATAAAAATCTTTGCCAAATTAAATAGAGCTTGATTGAACAAAGAACATTTGTGAATTGAGCAGCCTCCCAAGCCAGAGTAGGTTCAGAGGGACCTCAGTGCAGCCACATGGTGGAAGAAGATTTATAGATGGAAAAAGGAAAGTGAGGTATGGAAAACAGAAGTGAGGCACGGAAACAGGAGGATTGATTACAGCTCAGCATCTGCCTTATTTGAACACGGTTTAAACAGTTGGCCCACTTTGGCCATAACTCGATGATTGACACAAGAGTAGGTTACAGTCCATTTACACGTCCATTAGGTTACAGTTTCATATAGTTTACTATGTACAGAGAAACCTTCGGGCTGAACTTAAAACATGTAGGGAGGCAGTTTTAGGCTAAGCTTGCTATAATACAGGGTAATAGAGCAGCACAATGTCCATCTTTCTCTTTCTTTTGGTCCAGTGAAATTCCACAGCGTTCTTATATGATCATTGTAGATAACATAAGCCATGGCATATCCCCTTTTTAAAAGCTGTTACCATTGTAAATTGTATGCCCTTTATCATATAACAGGAGTAAGAAGATTTACCAGATAGTATCTTAAAAGACTAACTTCCACTTTAATGAATTAGATTTGAATACTGAGAAGTGACTCAGGAGAAATACAACAACATTTAGGTGAGAACTTCTCAGACTTAAATGGACTTCAGAGTCAACTTCAGGACTTGTTAAAGCTCACATTGCTGGGCATCCCCCAGATATTCTGATTCCCTAAGACTTAGGTAAGTCCCAGAATATGCCTTTCTAACAAGTTCCCATGAGAAAGCTAGCAGACCACATTCTGAGTAGCAATTTTTTCCAAATGATAATTACTTTGCATTTCTTCTTGTATAAATTTAAAGATTTGAACAAATTAAAATGTCTAAGATAAATACTGACTGCCAAATTTTTCTAGACATCATCAAATCCATTTCAACTCCATTTCTATCTACCTCTCATAAACTTTGGATATGTTAAAGATTTTCAATAAGTGAATGAAATACTTAACATGTGTTTGAAGCAAGGCTTATATTAGTATTTTAAGTTTTCTTCTCATTAGCAATCTTGCCAAGTCCAGATATATTTCTACTCTATTTATAAAATAGAAAATTAAAATTCATTTTTATATCAGATGCAAAATCAGTCTGCATGTTACCATGGTAAAGCTTTCTTGAAACCACTGAAAAAATTCCCAGCCAGGCGCAGTGGTTCACGCACTTTGGGAGGTTGAGGAGGGCAGATCACGAGGTCAGGAGATCGAGACAATCCTGGCTAACACAGTGAACCCCATCTCTACTAAAAATACAAGAAAAAAAAAATTAGCCTAGTGTGGTGGCACAGCCTATGGTCCCAGCTACTCGGGAGGCTGAGGCAGGACAATCACTTGAAACTGGGAGGCAGAGGTTGCAGTGAGCTGAGATCATGTCATTACACTCCAGCCTGGGCGACAGAGCAAGACTTCATCTCAAAAAAGAAAAAAAAAACTCTTCCTGTTTCTCAAGCGTTAAGCTCAATGGAGTCATATATGAGCAAATAAACTGACTTTCAAAAATATCAGAACTAAATATAATAAGCTAATTTTGTAAGCGCTTGCAGCTTTAAATAATTTACAGTCAATGAAAGTGATAGAACTTTGCCTTTTTTTTTTTTTTTTTTTTACAAAAGTGTCCTAAAGGAGTAATTGGGTAAAGATAACTTCTGCTGCTCTAGAAACATAATCTGAAATTGTTTGCTAAAGTAAACAAAGACAAATAAGCGAAATACAGTGATACAATTTTTTAAGTAAAAGTTCATAAAGTTGTGCATTTAACTATAGCTCTGTAGTTTTTAATATGTACACAAATGTTTTAAACCATTTGTCAGCTCAAACGTTGGGTTTTTTTTTTCCTAGACATCTTTCAGTCTTGGTGACATGGCAAGAATTTGCCATCAATGGCTCTTAAGTAAACAGCAGTTCTCACATATCAGACCTGAGAGAAGGCCTGCTGAGAAGTGGCTTGCTCTTTGTTGGATTTCTTTCACGCTGGCTATCATCTTCCTTAGACAGGTGAAACGAAGATAGTAAATTCTAGGCTTGATGCCAAACTTAGAAACCACTAAGATAACCCCATGAATAGGGCAAGTTTTTATCATGCTTAGGAATGGGTAATGGAGATGAGCGCTTAAATAATGTGAATTTGTTTAGGTTCACTTTGTGGATTTAGAGAACCTTCATTTGTTCTAGATAAGTGGCATTTTGTGAGCTTCTCTTGAAGCCCACAGAACTGAGACTTCTATGGATATAAAGTTATGATTAAGGAGTCATTCTTCAAACATCCTGTATTATGTGTGAGTTTTGTGGAAGAAGATATGTAGGAGGAGCTAAAAAATTACAAAGACCTCACCAACAAAATTATCTATCATGAACCATATGCTGGTCTCATTCACTCAAAGAGCTAACTCCTATGTCCTCTAAGTCTCTCAAACATAGATGCAGACTAAGAGGACATAGGAATAACCATCCGAAAGATTTTTATTCTCCCTAGTTTGAGAGAGGGAGAGAGAGAGAGAGAGAGAGAGAGAGAGAGGGAGGGAAATAGAGAGATATTTTGGGCTACAGTTAAAGTTAGGGTTGGAAAAAACTGTTAGTAGTTGTTTTTATTAAGAAACCCTACTTTGTTAAGTACTTTAGGTTTCTAGGTAGCAGGCATATTCTCAATATTATTATTTTCAACGTTCTTTTTATTTGCCGGTGCCAGCTTGAGGTATGTAGTTTGTGCCTCACATGGGTTCACCTTTATAGAAGCTGTACCTTGACAATCATGATGTCAGTATAATAATTTCCTCCTTGAGAAATGCCTGAGGGCTTGGTGCTGTATTCATTTCAAGAGATTGAGTTTAGCTTTTATTTTTTTCTGAACTCTTTGAAATCTGTTTGCTGCAATTTGAATGTGACATTAGAATCTGACTTTGCACAAACTCCTCATTCCTGGTTATCCCTCCTGGTTTTTAAAATTCTCTAAGTTGATAATGGCATGATATACAAATTTATCAACTGTACCTATTATATTAGAATGTCAGGAATTATTCAAATATTTCAAACAGAAGAAAATAATTAAAAGGAATTTGTTATAAAGGTGTTGGATGATCAAGAAGAGCAAAGAAAAGAACATGTGTGGTCCTAAAAGTTAGGAGGCTGATAAGACCTTTGGCCTGGAGGCTACCAGCCCTTTGCCCTGCCTGCAGGGCTGTGTGAGTACACTGAAGAAGCCTGAACCATAATGCTTCTTTCTTCTGTCTTTGTATTTCCCTCCAGTCTCTCCAGTTGGGAGAAAGAGAAAGATAACTGGCAAGGGAGTCAGGGAAATAACAATTTTCAGTATATATATAGACACATTTCTATCATTATCATTTTTCATCTTCTGATAACTGTCTTCACCACAAATCATATATGCCATTTATATTATATCCAGTACCCCTTTGGGTATGACAGATCATATTGGTGCTTTTTTTTTTGAGGTGGAGTCTTATTCTGTTGCCCAGGCTGGAGTGCAGTGGCGTAATCTCTGCTCACTGAAACCTCTCCCTCCTGGGTTAAAGCAATTCTCCTGTCTCAGCCTCCCCAGTAGTCGGGTTTACAGGCATGAGCCACCATGCCTGGATAATTTTTGTATTTTTAGTAGAGACAGGGTATCACCATGTTGGCCGAGCTGGTCTCGAACTTCTGACCTTATCTCAGGTGATCCGCCCGCCTTGGCCTCCCAAAATGCTAAGATTACAGGAGTGAGCCACCATGCCTGGCCTTACATTGGTTCATTTTATGAGAGCTTTTTGCTATACCAAAATATATAAAATAAAAATTGGTAAATATTGGCAGCTTAAGTAATGTATTTAAATTTATAATTTAAGTTACATGATCTTTGGCCAAAAATATAAAATGTTGTGCTTAAGAAAACAGTAACTTTTATTTTATTGCTTGCTAGGCTAATAATATTGGCTGGCTTTCTCCCTACTCACAGTCTATGGTATTTGCCAACAACTACCATAATAATCATCATCCTAGGATTGTCTTTCCATGACATAGGCAAAATGTTAGTAATTAAAGCCTTTCCTACAAAAATGAGTCATTCAGCTGGTGTGATGCAATTGAGAACATATATGATTACTATTTCTGTAGTGCCATTTTAGGAGTTCGGTTGTTGTCAGAATATGTAGTCTCCACTGTAAAGCTATCAAATGTGAGTACTAAACTGTCAAAATCTAATTCATTACAAACGAATTATCCAAACTTTAATACAGTATGTTAACAATAAATATCAGTTTGTTTTTTAAAAATTGTCAAAGCAATGCTGACACCTATAGATGTTAATTTTATTGACTTTTTCATTACGGATTTTAATTTTTAATTTAAATTTTAATGTTTTTAATATTTCATTACCACCTTAGTCACAAATGATAACTACCACATGTTGAATGTCCATTATAGACTAGGCAGTACAGAAGAGTTTATATTTCATATATTTCATTTCTTCTTTCTTTTTTTGAAAAAGATTTTGCTATACTGCTCAGAACTCCTGGGCTCAAGTGATCTTGTCACCCCAGCCTCTGAATAGCTGAGACTACAGGTATGCACCACCATGTCAGGTTTACATATAATATATTCTAAGTAAACATATTTGTAGCTTGATATTTAATCCTTACTGAGCATTGGCAAGTTAGATTATTCCATTTTATAAATGACTTTAAATAACTTTTCTCTGGTCACACAGGTAGGGCAATAGCTATTCAAAATCAAGTTTGCCGAACTCCACATCCATCTTCTGGTCTCTGTACAATGCCAGATAAGAGATCAGCTACTGTTCTTTAATGAAACACTTTTTGTAATAATTATCTTTGTATTGATCTCTCTCCTCTACTGTCTTAGGCTTCCTCGTAGCTTCTTTGCACTAACTGCAGTGTCCTTTACTGCATAGTAGATACATGGCTTGAAAGAATGAATGATGTTAATTCTTCAGAAAAGCAACTCTGTAAGATAACTTGTTTGTTTATATAATTTTAGTTTTATAGTGAACAAAGTTTGCTATTTTGGAAGCTGAAATATAGTCTCACGTTGCAAAATGTCAAAAGCTGAGAGAAGAATCTGGTTGCATTATAAGCTATACACAAGAATTATGTTTTGTGGCTCCTCCTTTGCTCCCCACTCTTTTTTATCCCCCCCCATAATATGTGGGCTATATGCTGCTATCAGCAGTTGCTACTGTTGTTACAAGCATTTGCATGACTTCCCTGGGGTTAAGAAGACTTTTCCTCTAAACTACATGAAGGAAATAAAATTATTAACTAATATATTAATTTATATACAGAACTATAGTTATATTTTGTTATTGTATTCAGTGCTTTTGGCACATTTTCAAATAAAGTTTTTATCAAAACACATAAAAATAAAACAATTATTCTAAATCATTGGACTTAATATCTAACATCTTGCATTAATAACTCAGATTTTTCATTCGTATGAGACCACAGAGTACTCAGGAAGGCTTCTTTTGATGTGTGACTATCCTTAAATGAAATGAGGACAGTGTTTGTGCAGCTGCTGACAGCTTTAGTAGTTCTCTCCTCTGGGAATAAAACTTAAACAGAAAACTAAAAGCAGAGATTTCTCCTGGTTTAACACAAATATATGGTACCTATATTTGATATTAATGTTTCCTTTTTACCAGTTATGGATTTTATGTGAAATTACATTACAGCATTCAGTTAGCAGCAAGATCATTATTTCTTCCCCTGGAAAATATTAAAACTACTGATATTCATTTGTATGATTTTCAAGCTAAATATGATCATGTGCATATAATTACACTCCCACACACATACATAAAGGCTCTTTGCTATATTTATTCCTGGATATTGGCTATTACACATTATAAATGAGATTCTAAACAAACCATGTTTATTCATCTGCAGATCTCTCATCTGAGCTCATATCAGCTGTTTTCTTTTCTTGTTTCATTTTCTTAATTGTTGAGGCTGTCACTGAAGCACAAGTTGTACATCTGGCACAATGGTGACAGAGGGATGGGGAAACAGTTGAGGAGGAGTAAGATGAGGAGCAACAGGCAAAGAAATGTGAGGAGAAGGGTGATGGGGAAGAGGAAAGGAAGGAAAGGGAAAGAGAGAGATGAGAAAGGAGAGCTATAAGCAGAGAAAGGTGAGGAAGATGATAAAACTCACCAAAGTGTTTCCCCACGTACTTAAAAAACATCACGTGAGACAGAATTTGAAAAAAGACAAAACTAAAGAAAAAGGAAGATGAAACTGAAATCCAACACAAAAATGTACATGAACCTAAATTCAGATCAAATTTAAAAAGTAGCTAAACAAATAAACTTTCTGTAATGGTATGACCAATGGACATGTTTTAAGTCTGTCAGTAATGTTGTTATAGTACAATTAATTGAAAGCTGGCATTGGAGAGATGACTCATGTTTAAAGAGTGGGCTTTGTTCATAAAATGATTTTAAGCTTCACATTTAGTTTCTGATAGGAATAGTTTCAAAGGTTAAAATGATAAGCTGAACAAAGCCTAAATGGCATCAATAGTCAATAGTCATCGACTATAGCCATAGTTATAGACTGGGGATATATTACACCTTTCAGTATGGCCATAGTCATTTAACAAATTAGCCTGAAGCTAATGTAAGTTTCAAGTTTGTCTCTCAAATTGAGTGAAGCTCACTTATCTAATTTAATAAGAAAAAGACTTTAGAACTTGATTGTTATGACTAGCAAAAAAGGGAAAAAATATCAGAACAAGCAAAAGTCTTGGTAAATTAGATAATACAGCTTTTTTCTTTCTTTTCTCTTTTTTTAGTCTTAATTTTTATTTCTAAGTTTGAAGGCAGAACATGTAATTCATCTCTTAAACATCTGTGTATATGAATAGCTAAGCATATTTTTAACTCTGTGAATATATGAACATTCCTTGAATGTTCTAATTCAGCTCTCATCTGTACTCTTTTCTTGAGCAACAAATTATAAAATTCAAAAGAAATCTCAAATACTACCTTGAAAGGAGGAAATTTGGATTGTGTGAAAGCTCATTTTAATTTTGACAACCTAATTGAACTTTATGAAAGAGCAAAATGAGCAGCAGTTTTGTATGCTTTTATTAGATTGGATATTTTACAGAACTTCTTTTCACTTGTAAACCATTTTACATCTGAACTTTATTTCACCTGTAAACCTTCAAAGACCAAATTGGTCATTGAATTCTGTTATTAAGATTTAGCTTATGTTCATCCTGAATAAAATTGTTTTAATTTTTTGTTCTGATACCCTTATTAACAATCAATATACCTCTATATGACCTATTAGAATTCTTTTCATGTAAAATAATATAAAACAGTACTAAATAAATTTAGAGTAGGTGTGTAGACTTTGGTAGGTTGGATTTTTTTTTACTTTTACTAATATGAAAGTAATGATGATTTTATTAACATTTGCATTGTAGATATTATCTGGGATGTGTGGTTTGAAAGTGTTGAGATCACAGGCTAAGATTATTCGGTGTGATCTTGAGATCTGCAGTCCCAGAATCTTGGTATTTTCTTTGTATTCAGAAGCTACCAGGAGCTGATGACTAATGTTAACTCGCAAGAGATTTGTTTACATTTGACTTACAGTGAGGAAGATAACTGATGAGGAGATTGGTTACTGAAGTCCTTTCATCAGTCCTTTATCTCCCAGTCTGAATATCTTCTCGGCAGCAATCTGTTTGTTTCGAGTTGTCTAGCTGGCTATTCTATTCAAATCATGATGAGAAATATACGCCTATATTTGCTACAGGGTAAACTCTGGGTCTTCAGATCAGAGACTGTCCTCTGGACAGAGGTAAAGACCTAATGCAAATAAATATGTCCCTGTCTTTGGTCCCTGCCTTTTCTATTTCTTTCTCATGTTGCATATTCAGTATGAATCAGCAGGGAACCTGCTTTCTAAGACACTTAAGGACCAGGCTGATGAAAAATTCTTATTCATAGGCTTCCAAAATAATTTCAGCAAGAACAAAGTATTGTCACTCTGGTACTGAAATGCCTGTTTCTAGAAGTCACATGTCACTTTCACTCATATTTTATTAGTCAAATATAATGGCACATAATCTTACCTAAATTTAACAAGGGCAGCAGAGGCTTATAATAGATGTAGAAGATGGAGCATTAGAATACTTGGGAACATTCTTTGTATGGTTTCATTCTAAAGACATTTTTTAATATAGTTATTAACACACTTAAACATATGCTATCTCTAGTTAAACTGTTTTTAATTTTTGCCTCATAAATTATCAGGCTAAACTATTCACAAAATAATAAAATCTAGGAATAATCTTTATTCTTGCTGAAAACTACTTTTTGTGATCTTCATCTGAGAAAATTTTTCATAGTCCACAGGACTGGAGAGTCAGATTTTCTGCCACAGCCAGATGTAAGGGTCACACTGATTTATAATCTTTCCAGCAGAGATTTATTCAGGACCTGGGAAGAAATATTTCAAACTAATTTCATCAAGAGAAAAAGGGGAGAGGAATTCCTAAGGATACCCGCCCACAACAGTTGAGGAAGCATCTGTCATCATGTGTTTTGCACAGGCCCAGGTTTGCTGAATCCAAGGTGTAAACCTTGTTCACGTGAACTCTAGATGGGTCTAGAGGACCCTTCTCCCCACATGGGGGAAAGCAGTGGCTGGCTCCAGTGGCCTGGTAGCAGTTCCTTATGATAAGAATTTTCACCATTTAAAAGCCCTAAAAATAGACTAAATTATTTACACTACACAGATATAGGTCTTACTTTTTATTTTGATCCAAATAATATTTGTGAATATTCTTGATAAATAACTGGCACAGAAATCAAAGTGGACCGCCAGACTGTTAGGTGATCATTTGGATCTTTACCCTCACAAAACCAAAAGATTGATAAGCCTGATAAGGTAATTGTGCTATGGAGAATTCTGAATATCAACAGACCAGAGAGATTATCATCTTATCTATGTCAAGTTTGCAAAAGTAAAGTAGATTAAAATCTAATATTAACCTATTTATTCATTTTAATTTTATTTTTTGAATAGTAATACATTCACCTAGTTAAAATACAAAAATGAGATTTAAAAAGCATAACATTGATTAAATTTCATTTTTATTTGTCTCTGTTTGTATATTCATATCTGGGTCCCCATTCCTAACTTAGTTTCTTTTGTATCTTTTTAGTCCGTCTTTCTAAAAATACAAGCAAGTATCTTTTTGTACTTTCTATTTTCATCTCTTCTTTCATACAGAATTTAACATACTATATCCACTATATTGTACCTTTTTCTGTCCACTTCATCACATATCCTGGAGATTTTTCCATAACACTGAGGAGAGGGAATCTTCATTTTCTTTTAGAGATACAAGGCAGAGTGATTATTCCATAGAGGACACTGGATTGCTGCACTCTTTGATTACCACAAATAATGTGCAAACCTCCTTTCTTGTATGTGTGGGGTGTATCTGAGGGATAAATATCTTGAAGTGAGATTGCTGTGTCAAAGAGCGAATGCATGTTATGCTTAATAGATCTTTCCTAATTGCCCTCCAAAAATGAGAAATGCTCCACAAGCTTTCCATCAAAGTATATTGAAAAATTTTAATTTTTTTTACCAGTATGATACATAGGAATTGTCAGTCTCACCAGAAATCCATTGGCCAAAGAGCCATTGGCAAGTAAGAGGTCAAAGAAATATTCTTACACATAGAAATTAAATGACTGCTCTTAAATATGGCCTGAGAGGCACTCTGTACTTCTATATTTGAGTTCTTGTAGATGAACAGTAATCTAACTTCATAGGTAGACAAGATTGAAAACCCAATTTAGGAGGATGTGCCTGTAACAATAGCCAAGTCTTGGTCAATCCCAGTGGTCATACTTCAACCACATACTTCAATCATTCATATACTACTGAGTGTTTAGACCATGTTCAAATAAGGCAAACGCCAACCTGTAATGAATCTAATTGTTTCTGTACCTCACTTCCATTTTCTGTACACCTCTTTCCTTTTGCTGTTCATAAATCTTCATCCACCAGGTCAGTGCACTGGAATCTCCCTGAATCCTTTGTGATTCTGGGGGCTGTCCAATTTGTGAATCATTCATTGCTCAATTAAACTCCTTTAAATTAAGCAATTAAATGCCTTTAAATTAAATTTAATTTTATTTGGCTGAAGTTTTTCTTTTAACACTGTGAAGCTGGAAATTTTGTGCCAGTTTTTATCCACTCCAGCAACAATTAATATTGAGTAACACTGAATTCTTTTTTACATGATTCTGCCATTGCTCTGGCAAACATTTTTATTTGAATATATTGGAATATTGTTACCTCATCTCATGACTCCATGAAAGAATGCACATTACTAATTTCCTTGAAGTTTTAGAATAAATCTCAGTAATTCCAGAGCAGCAGAGAACATGAGTTTCTGGTGCCAGCTTAGTGCTGGTAGAGGGAATGTGAAAGGAGGAGGAATTCCTTGGGCCTTCTTTTCTTCCTCTGCAAAGACCACTGTTCCTTTCCTGCAATAAGTTTCTAAATAAAATCCCCCTACATTTCTCCCCCACCAACAAAGCCTCATGGGCTTTTGCAACATTGACAAACCTTGACCTTTCAGTAAGACTTTTTTGGCCCCTACACTCATGTTTGTCTTCATCTGGGAGAGTAAAAACTGGGAAACTCATTTCCTGAAGTTCAGCTCCTGCCACATTCGCTTGCAGAATAGAAAGGTTACAAGGTTTGGCGTGTGCTTTACTTTCTGACAAAATTCTTCTGGTATTAAGGTAACCGTTGGGAGATAAAGACAAAAGTAGCAAAATAAATTACATATATGTCACATTTTAATTAGAAAATCATTAATACTTTGTGAATTTAACCAAGTAGCAGGTGAAACCTACCCCTTTTCTTTACTGATGTGAACCCCAAACAAAAATGGATTTCTGTCATCTAACACCTCCCTCAGAGAATGATGATTTCACTCTGAGGTAATACTGTCTCCTTCATTTGTTCCACTCCATCATGAAAACTGGTCCAGCACATTGGGTTTCCAAATTAGTGCATTTATGTAAACAGCTGATCCTATCGCTAATTAGTCATTCACTGATTATTTTCTTTCTTTCTTCATTCATTTATTCCTTTATTGAAACATGTTGAATCTATTCTTTAATCTCCAGTGTCTAGCACAGTTTCTGGAATACCATAAATACCTAATAAATATTTGTGACGTAACTGACTGAATAAATGAATTAGTGAATTATGAACCCATGGCTTGAGTAGTGTTTGTTGATAGAACGTGTGTGCTTGCTTTCCTGTGTGTTAATAACAACTCTTCTACTAGTAATGGAAAACCAGTTTAAGATTTCTTCCATGAAATCAGTGGAAAGTAGGAAGGAGAAAATAAAGGAGTGAGGATTTCTCATGACCTTTTTACCCCTGTGAATAAGGTAATCCCTTTATGTGTCCTCAAGATTAACAGCAATAAAGAAATATGAAGAAGCAAGACAATTATTCTCTTTAGAAGAAAATGAGGTAAGAAAACCAGAAGATAAAAATAAGTTAAAAATGTAGGTGATAAGGCAATTGTGGAAAGTTGATTAATTAACACTATTAATGTAAAATATTCATATCACAACCATGTCTCAGTAGAATATGTTTGGGCAGTTTCACTGAAAAATAGAAATTAGCTTTCAGTCAGACAATTATGGTATATTAACTGTGCGAAGCACAGACCTGGTTGCTACACTGTTTTAGACACAGTGTCATTCACCATAGTGTATTAAACAATGAATTCTTTGGATGGGGGTTTTAAAAGTAATTTATACTATGTAACCTAGCTACATGAAGCTAAGCATTAATTGATAAAATAGAGTCACTAGAAAGTCCTTACCAGATCAAGGGAAATATTTTTGAAATGCTATCATACAATTCAACATTTTCAAAAAAGTTTTCGTGGATCCCACCAAGAAGTAACTTATTGTACTACCAGACTGCTGAAATTTGCATTATGGATGGTTACAGTTCTCATAATATTAAAAATCTTTACTTCTCCTTTATATGTTGGCATGAGGGAAGACCTGGTAACAGTCTCAAATGCAACCATCATTTTTTCCTCTTTCTTATCTCCATTCTCAGATTTTCTTTTGTCATTTCCACTATTCCTTCCTCTTGGGAAATAGCAGGCTCTCAGCTGCAGCGCTGTCATGGTTGTATAGGTGGGGCACTTTCAGTGGTCCCCTGCCTCCAGCAGCCATACCCATTCCACTACGATTTTCCTATCAACCCTTAATAGAGCAGAGATAACTGTTTCTTATTTTATTAGCCAGTGCTGGAGGCAAAAAGGCCCTCATTCTTCCTATATGCATTTTTATTGAAATAAAATGAACACATTAAAATAGATGTTGTTAGAGGAATTTCTGTCCAAAAATGGAAGGACAAGTGGAATAAACATTGTCAATATTCATTCCTTATAGTTCATTGAGAACTCACTTCTCATCTCTCTTCTGTTACTGAAATTCATGTTCAAAAATGATTACATTGGTCTTTCTTGAACTTCTTTCAAAGAATATCTTTGATTATTGGCTCTCAAATAAAACTTTGAAAGTTAATCGTCTGTTACAAAACAAGCAGGTCTTCAGGTTTATCCACTAATGAAGAAGATACTTGGACGTTTTATCCAGTTCTTTGAAATTTTTTGGTCATGCAATGTCAGGTAAGTAGCTAATTTTAAAAAATAACCTAGGGCCGGGCGCGGTGGCTCAAGCCTGTAATCCCAGCACTTTGGGAGGCCGAGGCGGGTGGATCACGAGGTCAAGAGATCGAGACCATCCTGGTCAACATGGTGAAACCCCGTCTCTACTANGTCTCTACTAAAAATACAAAAAATTAGCTGGGCATGGTGGTGCGTGCCTGTAATCCCAGCTACTCAGGAGGCTGAGGCAGGAGAATTGCCTGAACCCAGGAGGCGGAGGTTGCTGTGAGCCGAGATTGCGCCATTGCACTCCAGCCTGGGTAACATGAGTGAAACTCCGTCTCAAAAAATAAATAAATAAATAAATAACCTTCCCTCAAATACTAATCTATATTATTTAAAATACCAAAGAAACATCAGATTAACTTTGTTTTAATTTTTTTCATTCAATAGTTGGCATTTTCTAAGATTTCATATCACAAAGGCTAAAAAGTATTACATAATTAAAGGAGGAAAACTTAAAGAGTTTAATTATATTTTTATTTGGAGTTTCATACATGCAAATTAAAAATTGATTTTTTTCCATCCTATGATATTTTCAAAATGTAAATATCACCCCCAACTACCATGCCCACCTCTCCTGCCTCTTCTTTCTCTAGCCTTCTCTGGCATCTTCTCTAATGAACTCCCCTGCTCCCTCCCACCATGCCCCCATCCTTCCTGCTTGTAAAATAGTGAACAGAAGCATTCATTATGCTGGAGTGTGGGGGTCGGGTGGAGAGGAGGCACACAAATTGGTGTGTGAGCTGGATGAGATTTTGTAGAAAATTTGCTTAAAGATATGAAAGCTGAAGTCAGAAACAGCCAGTATATAAAGATGATAACAGTGGTCTCTGATTTTTCTAATTAAGTAATTTGTCAGATATCTTGTGGGTAACAAGCTATTGTAAATTAGCATTTCTTTTTCACTTTGCTTTATAAATGCAGAGAAGTTAATATGTTTCCACATAAAGGAAATTATAATTTAGAATATTTACATTAAATATATTTGAATCATAAAGATGCACATTTTATTGAAATAGCTATGCTGGACAATATCAAAAAATATAAAAGGTGAAAATAAAAATCTCACTGTCTTGAGAGAGGTGCAGTGAATTTTGTTGTTTCTCCTTCACATCATCTATGTCTCTATGTATGAGTGTATTTGTTCATTTTCATGTTGCTGATGAAGACACCTGAGAACAGGAAGAATAATAGGTTTAAGGTATTTACAGTTCCACATGGCTGGAAAGGCTTTACAATCATGGTTGAAGGCAAGGAGGAGCAAGTTACATCTTATATGGATGGTGGCAGGCAAAGAGAGAGCTTGTGCAGGGAAGCTCCAAACCATAAAATCTTGAGACTTATTCACTATTATGATAACAGCATGGGAAAGAACTGCCTCCATAATTTAATCACCTCCCACCAGCTTCTTCCCATGACATGAGGGAATTGTGGGAGTCACATTCAAGATGAGATTTGGGTGGAAACACAGCCAACCATATCATTCTTACCCTGGTCCCTCCCAAATTTCATGTCATCACATTTCAAAACCAATAATGCCTTCCTAACAGTCGCCCAAAGTCTTAACTCATTTAAGCATTAATTAACTCAAAAGTCCACAGTCCAAAGTCTCATTTGAGATAAGACAAATCTGATACACCTATAAGCCTGTAAAATTGAAAGCAAGTTAGTGACTTCCTAGATACAATGGCGATACAGGTATTGCATAAGTACAGCCATTCCAAATGGAAGAAGTAGGCAAAAACAAAGGGGCTACATACAATGTGAAATCAGGACCACATGAGGCTGAAATCCAGCAGGGCAGTCATATCTTAAAGCTCAAAAATGATCTCCTTTGACTCCATGCCTTAAATCTGGGTCACAGTGATACAAAAGGTAGGTTTCCATGGTCTTGGGCAGCTCTGCCCCTGTGGCTCTGTAGGGTACAGCCTTCCTCCCAGCTGCTTGCCCAGGCTTGCGTTGAGTGTCTGAGGCTTTTCTAGGTAAACAGTGCAAGCTGTCGGTGGATCTACCATTCTGGGATCTGGAGGATGATGGCCCTATTCACACAGCTCCACTAGCTAGCGCCCAATTAGGGACTCTGTGTGGAGGCTCCAACCCCGTATTTTCCTCTGCATTGCTCTAGCAGAGGTTCTCCATGAAAGCCCCGCCCCTGCAGCAAACTTCTACCTTGACATCCATGCATTTCCACACATCCTCTAAAATGTAGGCAGAGGTTATCAAACCTCAGTTTTTCACTTCTGTGTACTTGGAGACTCAATGTCATGTGGAAGTTGCCAAGGTTTTGGACTTGCACGCTCTGAAGCCATGGCCCAAGCTCTATCTAGGCCCTTTTAAGCCATGGCTGAACAGCTGGGACACAGGGCCCCAAGTCCCTAGGCTGCACACAGCATGGGGACCCTGGGCGAGGGCCATGAAACTACGTTTTCCTTCTAGGCTTCCGAGCCTGTGTTAAGAGGGGCTCTGTGAGGACTTCTGACATGCCCAGGAGACATTTTCCCCATTGTCTTGGGGTTAACGTTGGGCTCCTCATTATTTATGAAAATTTCTGCAGCCAGCTTGAAGTTCTACTCAGAAAATGGGATTTTCTTTTCTATTGCATTGTCAGGTTGCAAATTTTCTGTGCATAAATGTTCAGAATTAAAATTGAATGCTTTTTAACAGCTCATAAGTAACCTCTTGAATGCTTTGTTGCTTAGAAATTTCTCCCACCAGATACCGTAAATCGTCTCCCTCAAGATCAAAGTTCCACAAATCTCTAGGGCAGGGGCAAAAATGCTACCAGTCTCTTTACCAAAACATAGCAAGAGTCACCTTTGCTCCAGTTCCCAACAGTTTCCTCATCTCCATCTGAGAACCCCTCAGCCTGGATTTCTTTGTGCATGTCATTATCAGCATTTTGGTCAAAGCCATTTAACAATTCTCTAGGAAGTTCCAGACTTTCCCACATTTTCCTGTCTTTTTCTCAGCTCTTCAAACTCAGATCCAAATTTGCTTCCATATTTTGGGGTATCTTTTCAGCTGTGCCCCACTGTGCTGGTGCCAATTTACACTATTAGTCTGTTTTCAAGGTGTTTATAAAGACACATCTGAGACTGTGAAGAAAAAGAGGTTTAATGAACAATTGGACCTGCAGTTCCACATGGCTGGGGAGGCCTTACAATCATGGCAGAAGGCTAGGAGGAGCAAGTTCTGTCTTACATGGATGGTGGTACGCAGAGAGAGCTTATGCAAGAAAACTCTCGTTTTTAAAACCATCAGATCTTGTGAGATTCAGTCATATGATGCGAACAGCAGAGAAAAGATCTGCCCCCATAATTCAATCACATTCCACCATGTTCCTCCCATGTTATGTGGGAATTGTGGGTGTTATGATTCAAGATGAGATTTGGTTGGGAGCATAGCCAAACCATAGCAATGTGTCACTTATTTAAAGTCTTATTTGTGAAAATATTCTCTTGTCATTATGTTTTAAAAATAAGTGGGCCAGGCACAGTGGCTCACACCTGTAATTCCGGCACTTTGGGAGGCCGAGGTGAGCAGCTCATCTGAGGTTGGGAGTTTGACATCAGCCTGATGAACATGGAGAAACCCTGTCTCTACTAAAAAGAAAAAGAAAAAAGCCAGGCATAGTGGCACATGCCTGTAAGCCCAGCTACCTGGGAGGCTGAGGTAGGAGAATCACTTGAATCCAGAAGGTGGAGGTTGCAGTGAGCTGAGATGGTGCCATTGCACTCCAGCCTGGGCAACAAAAGCAAAATTCCATCTCAAACAAACAAACAAATGAAAAATAAAAATCACTTTAATGGGTTTAAATATTATAGTGATGAATTGCAGTTTAAATATTTAAGTATTTAAAGCCATAACTTTAACAATATTAAGTAACAGTTTCTTGAAAAGAATCTTGTACATTTCTGGCTATTTCTTTAAGATGGTTTTATATGTGTGGATTATTTGGTCAAAGGATGTTATTTTTGAAATATCTTCGTATACATTACCAAATCATTCACTTGGATGATATTCCCAGCTTACTAAGGTAGGATATTAGTTTCTGTTTAATGAACTCTTGAGATACACACATGATATTCAAAATATCACCAACTGGTATCACAAAGACACTAGATCATGAGAACTGATATTGGGCATTCACAGCTTAAAGGAATGTATATACTTTCTATCGTTACCTCTCCAAATACACATCACAACAACTTAATGTTTTCTGATGATGTTAAACACCACTTCATGTGTATTATTCATGTTCATCCTCCATGAAAACGTTTCACAGTAACAAAATTTTAGTGGGATAAAGAAGACAGGAAGTGACCCTTTGAAATAGTTACTAAGGTTGGGAATTACAAAGTAACTATCAAAGCATCTTATTTTCTCATCTGATTTATATTTTCTCACTTTGTTTCTCTATTCACTCTTACCAACTTAGCTATGAATATCCTAAGAAGCCAGGAGGGATATTGTAACCTTGTTACCTGGTTTGGTGCTTAGGAAGCTTTTGTACTAGGTAATCAAAACAGGAAGCGTTGAATTCTGGGTTGCTAAGATGCATACTAGAAGGTAGAATGAAAGTCAGTAAAGATCCCATTTCTGACAATTATAACATACATTTTAAAAGAGCAATGCTTTTCATTTCTGTTTAATCTGTATCACTATTATAGAAATTCATTCCACAAAAGATTTGCAATCTCAGAATTGTGGTAAATTTGATATTTTTATACCTCTATTAAAGTATAAAATTAACTTGGATTGTTACATGAATGATTGCTGTCTAGATAATTCTTGAGGAAAAAGATTGCAAATATATGTATAAATGGCATGCCTTAAATATTAATGTATTCCAAGTCATTTATTCTTCCTCATGGATACTGTTCTAAAGAAAAAAAAAATCTTTTAGAAAGGCCAGGGCATCTAGAGAAAGAGATACATGATGGAATTTTAAATAGTCAAGCTATTAAAAAGTGGAAAATTGTTTAAGACCATGCTATGGTTTATTGGGAATTGTTAGCAGGGTTAGGCTAATTACTCATGGAAAATGCCCTAAAATGCATAAGCAGTTTGTTGCTTCCTAAATTTACCATTGTAATTGATTGCTGCTGAACGAGATTACAGGCTCATTCATGAAAACTGGTATGTGCTACTCGCAAAAATAAGTGGGAAGTGGGCTGGGCGCGGTGGCTCACACCTGTAATCCCAGCACTTTGGGAGGCCGAGACCGGTGGATCACGAGGTCAAGAGATCGAGACCATCCTGGTCAACATGGTGAAACCCTGCCTCTACTAAAAATACAAAAAATTAGCTGGGCATGGTGGTATGTGCCTGTAATCCCAGCTACTCAGGAGGTTGAGGCAGGAGAATTGCCTGGACCCAGGAGGTGGAGGCTGCAGTGAGCCGAGATCGCGCCATTGCACTCCAGCCTGGGTAACAAGAGTGAAACTCCATCTCAAAAAAAAAATAAAAATAAAAATAAAAAATAACTGGGAAGTAATGAAACTGAAAAAATGATTTCCTCTAACCTTCTTGGGAGGGCAAAAAGAAGCACTCTACCCTTATGCAATTCCATGTAAAGTGTGGATAGAGATTTAGAATGAGAATTGGGTCTGTCCCTTATTAGCTGTGAGGTCATTATTGCATTCTGTAAATTATCTTTAGCTTAATTTCCTGATTTTCAAAGTCAGTATGACATTTATCTCACTGGGTAGTTTTAGATTACAATATATTACCTACCAACTATAAATTGGATCTACTCTAAGCTTCACTAGTTAAGTGAAAGTTGTTTCTACAAAACATGCTTGGGGTGTTAAACCATCTTTAACGTCCTTTCTAACTCTGCTATTGTATGATTCTCTCATGCAGGTACTTCTCCTTTCTTTGCTTCTCTGATGGGGACCCATTTCCTAACACTTAAGTCTCATGCAAATACATACTGCTCATATCTCTTCTATTTCTACCCAAATACTACTGTGTGCACCAGATATTTTACCGCTTCTCAAAGGGCCCCGTGCTCTAGACAGTACATTTCAAACTATCGGTGGAGAAGAACATGTTGGCTTTTGCCTCTGACATAGCATTGAACAATACTTGTATGAAATGCAACAAAATGTAATTTCTAGAAAAGAAGAACTAAAACAAGAAGACATTCAAATTACATCCTTAAAATGTATATTGCTAGGCATAGCAGACGTGAAATACTTCTATCAAATTGTTACAAACCTTTAGAAAGTGCTTAAGCTAAATTTATATAATTATACTCACAGTTCATAAACTGGCACTTTATTATGGGACATAATTTACATAGTGCTGCTCTAGAGGCTAGACCAGCTGTCCTCAATTTCTGATCCCTAAGCTGCCTGTGTTTAAGAATCTTCCAGGTGTTTCTCTTGAAATCTAATGATTGAGAAATATGGCTCTTTATTTTCTCTGCTATTTGCTATCTCTTCCATTGCAAGCCTTCAGTTGAATGTGTCTCTTGAAAATGTGGTAATAGTTTACTGCACTGTTCTTGTGGACAGGGGCTATTATTGAATATTTTAGAAATAATCCCAATCTAAGAGTTGACTTTAATTTTAAGATGTTTGGTCATTTAGTTAGTACCAGACATATAATAAATTTAGTGTAGGCAGTTGCTTTTGTTGTCAGTAATCATCCTTTCCTTAGGGATATTGTTTTATTCTTGTTTTAAGATTAACATGATATTTTAATTCAGGAAATATTGACAAAACAAGTTTATCATTAGTGATTGTACTTCCTGCTGATATGGTTTGGCTGTGTGATTTGGCCCAAATCTCATCTTGAATTATAATCTCCATAATCTTCACGTGTAGAGAGAGGAACCTGTGGGAGGTGATTGGATCACGGTGGTTGTTTCCCACTCCTATTCTGTGATAGTGAGTGAGTTCTCGTGAGATCTGGTGGTTTTATAAGTACCTGGCGTTTTCTCTGCTGCTTTTTTTCTCTCTCATCTGCTGCTGCGTCGGACGTGCCTCTTCCCCTTCTGCCGTGATGGTAAGTGTATGCAGTGAGATGTATATACTTTGCAACTAAAATACATTTGAAAAAATTTGTAATTTTTCTCTCATTTCTTCTATGTTTAGTCATTTTTTTTCCCTGAGAAAATGAGAGAAGGGTGCTTCATTTTTAACAGATAGTTTGGTATATATAAGTTAAAAAGCTAGCAAGAGAAAAAAAAAGACAAGGAAATTATCAGAAGCTAAAATGAAAACAAAAATGAGTGAATGAGAGAAATGAGTGTCAAAATAACTTCAAGGGCCAAATGTAGAATTATTAATAGAAAAATTGAAAAATAATACACTAAAGGTATAACACATTTACAAAAAGTAAATTTTTACCATGACATAAATTCTAAAACATTTCCAAGATTTTATATTATTCAACTAGGACAGAAAGCAAATGAAAAATAAATAACTATATATTTTTAAAAATTGTATTTTGTTTTCAATTGACAAATAATTGTGTGTATATACATAGGAAATAATGTGATGTTTTGATACAGATACATGCAGTAAGATTATCAAACCAGCCTAATTAACATACCTATTACCTCAGATTCTTATAATCTTTACAGTGAAAAATTTAAAATCAATTCTTTTAGCAATTTTGATTTATATAATCCGTCATTTTTAAATATAGTCATTATGCTGTACAACAGAGCACCCAGAACTTACTGAACCTGGTACCTTTTGACCGACACCTCCCCTTTCCCTGTCCTCCTGTTGCCCCAGCCTTTGGGAGCCACCATTCTACTCACTACTTTTATGACTTCAGCGTTTTTAGATTCCATATATATGTGAGATCTTGTGATACTTGTATTTCTATGCCTGACTTATTTCACTCAGCTAAATGTTGTTACAAATGACAGAATTTTCTTCGTGTTAGGGGCTGAATAATATTCCATTGTGTATATGTACCTCATTTAAAAACTTACTTTACACTTTCATCATTTTTAAAAAAATTTTGTGTTACCATCGTATATTCCATTTTTATTACTCCACAGTTGTTTTATTTTCCGTTTTCTTTTTTCTCTTCTTCCCTCCATTCTTTGCTTTCATTCTCCTGGATTCAGGAGGTATATGTGCAGGTTTGTTACTTGGCATATTACATACAGTGATCTAGTGTACCCATTACCCAAATAGTGAATATTGTATCCAATAAGTAATTGTTTATCCCTCACCTCTCCCCGTTTGAAGTCCCTGGTGTCTGTTATGTCCATCTTTATGTCCATGTGTACCCAATGCTTAGCTCCTGCTAAGTGAGAACATATGGTATTTAACTTCCTGTTTCTGAGTTATTTCATTTAGGATAATGACATCTTTATCATAAGTGTCTTTGGACACTTAAAGAAATAACATTATGAATTACCTCTTTTATATTTTTTATGTTCTACATATCTTTGTCACCTCAATCAGAATATAAGCCAATTAAGGGCAGGGGAAATATTCTGTTATAGATGTTCTCCAAAAAGCCCAGCTTTGCAAGTGACATATTTTTATAAATACTTGTTGAATACTCTGATGGTTTATGTTAGTTTTGTTATCCAAATTCAGTTGACTTGCCTTTCCTTTGCACAGGTTCATATTATTTGTCCTTAACATAAGTAAGGTTAGCTGCGGTGAGAATTCCACTCTCTGAGTGTAATTACAGACTCGGGTAAACTGATTTCCATTACTCAAGTGTCATCAGGTATAGTCCTCTTGATTGATAAATACAAACCTCTGTGTGAAAGAAGGAGATGGTTAGATGCAGTGGTGTTCTGAAGCCTGCACTGCTGTTTTGTAGCAGCTGATTATACTCATTTCTTATCAAGTCCACTTTCAACAAGTCAAAGCTGTATGAAATTATACCATGGAAGTCATCAAGCACTACAAATTGGGTATTCCCCCTACCCCTCCACGGGTGCCCGTGGTTAAACATTTAAGAGCAAGCGTACCATTGTCTAGATGGTACCAACAATTGCTAAAACCAACTCTAGTGTCCTGGGTGATAGACAGTGTAAAATGTTGCTTTTCCTTATACAAATAACTTACACCAATTGATGATGGTGACAATAATGATGAGACAATGATGATGATATGTCAATAGTTAACATTCTGTCTTCAGCCCTTTTCTGAGTGCTTTAGATAATTAGTTCATTTAATCCTCATAACCTAATGAAGTAGGTATGTAGAGGAATCTTGTTAATTCCACTTAATAAATGGCTAAATCAATGCGTAGATGAGGAAACACCGTGATAAAGAACAATGAAGCCAGGATAGCTGCTAGAAAGTTACTAAGAAAAATCATTCATTTGAATGGAATAAGATACATATAGTCATTGTTTTGTTAAATATTGATATGAATAGTTAAGATAACAATTACCTTAAAATTCTTTCAGTTTTTAAAGTTTGTTATACAAGAAACAGAGAGTACCTTTCATATTTACAAAGAAATTTTTATTAAGTAGCCACATATTTTATATTTTGGAAAATGCAGAATTTACTGTAACTTCTCTTTACATTTTCTGGCTTATAAATAGCATGCACCTGCAGCCGCTGCACTATAGCAGTTAGAACTCTGTTCCTTCGAATCCTATGATTTATGTATAATAGGAAAACGTCTCTTGAATTTCATCACATGATGTAAATTTGTGTTCTGTTCAATTTTTCCTTTCTGTTTGAAAGCTCATCAGTAATATTTATTGTACACAATATGTGATGCAAATATTTCATGACAAATTTTGATCCATAAGTTATTATTCACTTTAGTACTCCTAGATGCAATAATGTCCAAGAATGGTTCTTTAACAAAATAATAGTAAACATGAAATTGATGGAAAAGTACTCCAAATAGAATTGTTAAAATATGAATGCCAATCTTTCTCCAGAAGTGATGGTGGATTGAAGAGAAGAGGGAGATTAAAATGAGCTTGCATTTTCTGAAATTAAAAAAAAAACCTCTTGTCTAGCTTATCTTGAGTGTGCATTGATATTACCAGCTGATAACCTGAAACTCAGATTCTTTGCCACATTCCTGTTGGTAATGGGGTGGAGCTCTCTTCGAACCTCAAGAACGAAAATGTAGACTAGCTTCCTAAATAAAAAGCAACCACTGTTATGAAAAGAAAACTAACGCTCAATGTGGCTCCTCCATAAAATCGCTCAGTAGTCCTGCAGGAAAAACTTATTTTTCATTCTAAAATTCCACAAATATTCTTCAATATGATAACTTAAAAATTCAACCTATTAATAATTTATGACAGTAATGGACTCTGTAATTTTTAAGAAATGCTAATTTTTTACCCTGACAGTAATTGGGTTCTTATTTTTACTACACAGAAAATATAAATTGGTATCCCCTAAAATCATTAGTGACATGAATAACATTTTAAAACTCAATATACTGGGGAGGCTGAGGGAGGAAAATCACTTAAACCCAGAAGGTGGAGGTTGCTGTGAGCCAAGATCACACCATTGCCTGGGCAACAAGAGCAAAATTCTGTCTCAAAAACAAAACAAAAACTGAATATATGTGAATTATCTCGTATTGTTAAAGTCAAGGAGCTGTATGTCCCAGTTGCATCCATGTAATTAATGATGCTTTTTATAAAATTTCTAATAAAAATTTTAATGAACCCAGACACAATAGTCCATAATTCAATCAAACGAATAGTTATTCTAATAGATCTAACTGTGTAAATAAAGCAGAAATTGGTAAACTTTTGCCATAAAGCCAAGATAGTAAATTTTCTAGGCTTTGAAGGAAAGGAAAATGTTGAAGATCTCTAGGTACTTACATCATCATTTAAAATGTAGCCATATAAAAATGTGAAAACTATTCTTGGTTTGCAAAAAAAAAAAAAAAAAAAAAAAAAAAAGGTGTCAGACAAGATTTGACCCATGGTTCATAGTAGTGTGCAATGCCAAGTGCACCCCTAAAAATGAGGTGAAAGTAAGATTCCTCACTTAGTCCCTATAGGGTAGTGCCAGAGATGGCACTACTCAGTGGGAAAAGTACAGTCTATTCCTCTCCAAGGAGCAAATTTTCTCTCTTAAGTGCATGGAAAGTCCAAAGAGCTGAAATGTACCCTAACAAACAGAGATGGATACTCATTCGGTCCTTTGATATGCTCCAAATAATGAAGAGCCTGTTGGTGCAAATTGAGCTCTAGGGTTGGTAGAACGTTACTTAAAAATAGTGGAGACTGAGAATAGTGGAAAGTGAAAATAAGTCCCTGGTCTCACTCATAGCAAAGACGACACCTTTCTCTGATACATCTGAAGGTAAAGCGTCCAATGTTCCTCTCAGTGAAGATTCTCAACTGTATATTGCAGGCCCTTTGGGTTAATGCTCCTTTGACACCTTCCCTCTTCCACTTTCCCACAGATAATTTATACATTACAATAATTTTCCCAGGTACAAGGTGGCCACAGGAAACTGTCTGCATCATGTAAAGTTTTTGCCACAAACAGGACAAAGAAATACTTGTTTTCTTCTCTGTACTTGATTAAGCTGTCTGCTCACCTGTTGCTGGTCACAATTTCATTAGCCCCCACTAGTTTCATCTAGCATTTCATTGGTCCTTTCTAACCTTAAAAGAAATTCAGATCTTTTCATTCTGGAAGAGGTAATCCTTTCCATTTTAGAAGGCTCAGGGATTCTTATCAAGTTGATGTACTACCTGCTTAGGTCATGATTTGCACAGTGTTTTTGTCAATTCTCATGCTTCTAGTAAAGACATACCTGAGGCTGAGTAATTTATAAAGAAAAGAGGTATAATTGACTCACAGTTTTACGTGGCTGGGGAGGTCTCAGGAAACTTACAATAATGGTAGGAAGGGAAGCAAACACATTCTTCCTCATATAGCAGCAGAAGAGAGAAGAATACGACCGAAGCAAAGGGGGAAGCCTCTTAAAAGACCGTCAGATCTCATGAGAACTTAATACTATTAGAATAGCATGGGGGAAACTGCCCCCGTGATTCAGTTACCTCCCCACAGATCCCTCCCAAGACACATGGGGATTATGGGTACTACAATTCAAGATGAGATTTGGGTGGAGACAGAGCCAAACCATATCACAAAGCAAAGAAAAAGCACTTTGGTTAAATCTCTGCAAAAAGAACAATCTCTGTGTATACTTCTTCTAGGACAATTGGCTCTGATCTCCCTATATTAGTAATGTGACTATTAAAGTGGTTCTTCATACACATCTACTTATGCGAATTTTCCATCCATTGCCTATGTTATTTGTTGTTGGCATTGTGTCTTGCTAGATGGCTTGAACACAAATTTAATATGTGAAAAAAGACTATACCCACAACAAAGGATCAATCAGTGTACAGGGAGTATTGAGGAAGTGTGATGAAAAAATTTTTTCTATCAAATTTTGTTTGATGGCCCAGACTTACATTTTTGGTATTAGATTTCAAGATTTTTCCCATGCTAGTTAGGTCATAAAATGTACTTTTAAAAAAATGGTACTAATGGAGCATGCTAATATAGTCAGATAACTGTAGTTACTGGAACTCTGCAAGCCAGTTATTGAGTAATCAGTCATTAAAAAATTAGGTTCATGGTAACTGGTGACTAATGCATTTTAACATTACTTGTGAATGTATGAGTATAATTGGTGTCTGCCCTAGTTATTTTAGTGACTTTTAAAATGAGAATAAGTAAATTTCTTATTCAGATAAAATTCAGGCAGGACTGTTAATTAGAAAATTGTATGCTTGTCATCAGAATTCATATATTTTACAATATTATTTCTCTCCAAATTATTCCTGTTTGCTAAATGCAGTATTTCAGAAAAAAATCAACAGTATGAGAGAAGGGAATAATAATGTTATCTTGGCATGATAAATTGCTATTGACCTATTGCTAGTAATGACATATTATTAATCTAAATTTTATGTTTTCTTCAAATTAGTATGATACTGTTTTTTCAAGACTGATATTACATAGTAATACCTTAATTTATAACTGTATACTTACTCAATGATCACATTGTATTACATCAACCACTTTACATTTATCTTTATTAACCATCTCCATATTAACATTTACATTCTTTTTTGATTTATTAAGAAAGAATAATAAACGATTTCATTTTCTGTCTCTATAAATTTGGTTACTATTTTATTTGGTTATTTTATTAAGCTCCAGTTGGCAACAGTCTTGATGACATGAGATGCTTTGATGAAGTTATTTAGAGAACTATAGAAATAATATCTGAAAAGTAAATAGCACGCTGGTGAACTTAAATTGTTAACATGTTTTCTCATTGTATTGTTATAGCTGTAGAAAGTTTGCTACCCATTAATAACATTTTCTTAAGACATAAAATAAAAGCTGTTTAACAAATTTGCTTTATTAAAAAATAAGCTCACAATGAGCCAGGCATTGTTCTATCTTTTGGATGCCTTTTCATATATTCTCAAATATTCATAATACCTGAAAATAGATATTATCATTCACAGTTGCAGATATTGAGGCAAAGAGAACTTAAGTAATTTACTTGAGGGTTGACAGTTAATACACTTAGACAGACCCAAGGCTTGAGCCCAGACCATGGGGCTGCAGGGTGTGTGCCTAGCTTGCAATCATTCATTCTGACTTCCTAAAAACCTGAAAAGGTATCTTACAGAAATATCACCATTTAAGTCTATTATGATAAAAGTTTTGGAATGAATTATCTTATAAAAATATTTTTATTGTCTCATGTTAGGTACCATTAAATATATATATATATATATATATATATATATATAATTTGTATATTATATATACACATATATTAAGTCTTGAGACTTTTCCCCCCAAATCATAGGACTACCCAATGTAAAACCCAGTGTCTTTCGCTAAATAATTCTTGAGATTTATGCCAACAATGACTTCTCACGGTGTATTTTGAGGGCAACTTGTTTTCCCTACTGCGTATCATTTGTCTGCTAAAAGCAGAATAGCAGGTGCACGTAAACCTGTATGCAATCCTGTCAGCCCACTCAACAGAATTCATGTGGTCAGAGGATTGACTTAGGCCAGCATATTTTAACATTGCCACCTAGTATAAGATCTAGGTTGCTTTGAATATCTGTCTTTCAGTAAGATTCAGATGGGAGAAATATTAAGTCCCAGCAATCATTCCACCTGTTAAAGGGCTTTAGTCCATGCTTGTGAGCATGGATTTATTCTTTGTCACATTATTCATCATTCCACATAGCCTGTTGACAGTTTTACCATCAGATGCAATGATAAGGGGTGACAGTTGCAATATCAGATGATGCTTGCTTGAGACACCCTTCAATTATGTTAAGGTGAGATGCTATGAAGGTCTGAGCCAATAAACAGATTTAACTTTCTTGTCTAATTAACATATAGAGGTATATTGTTCTCTAGAGACTGTAAGAAAGGCAAGTGTTTGGTAAAGCTAATTTACTGAGTATTTGCTGGCTATCAGGCATTGTGCTCAATTTATTACATTCATGATCTCATTTACCTCCATGAGGCGGGTCACACATTTCCATTTTGCAGATGAGGAAACAGAAAAGAGAGGTTGGGTAAAAAACGAGTCAGAAGTCTCTGTTGCTTGAGCCACATGTTTGCTAAGAGTCGACATTGTGCAGTAACCAGTTCCCATTGAAACCAGACTTCACCATTTCCCAGCTGTGAGATATTTATGTTCTCTATGCCTCAGTCTATTCACCATTCAAATGAAGAATAATAGTATAAAAAGCTTTTGTGATAACCACATACATTAATAAATAAAACAGCCTGAAAATAATGGTGGTTGCTGTCACCCAGCTAGCAAGTGGTCAAGTTAGAATTTGCACTTATCAGATTTTGTAGCTTAGGTTTAACTGTGTCACCTTACATGGTATAGATTTTACCTTCTGTTGTACATCCACATCCATACGTATAATAACTTCCTTAAACAAAATAAATCATCAGTATGCTCTTACCCCATAAAGATGCTCTTTTGAGCAGCATGTTCAAATTCAAGGACATACCTCTGGAGCCCACATATCATCACTCCAGGACAGTGCCTCTTGTGTAAGTGAAAAAGAAAGGAATCCACAGCAGCCTGCATTGCAGTTCAGCACTTTGGTAAAAAACCTTTCATTGCAAAATTAATTTGCGTGAGCAGCTGTGGAGTTTCTGAAGAGGAGAGTTCACTGGAAAGACACACTGTAAAACGGAATTTGGATAACCAATTCTGCTCTGCATTCCATTTTCTGAGTGCAGGCATGGGAGAGGAAGTTCAGCTCATTCAGTGTTTTTTCCTAATCTGTACCCATAAATAACAGCTCTGTTCTGTTCTTTACCCTAGAAGCTCTTTCTTGTTCTCTGAGGAGATGGAGTTGTACATTTCCTTTTGTGAGTAATGGCTTTATTAGATTAAATAAATAACATTTCACACTAATGTAGTTCACAAGAGGATTTAGAAACCATTAAGAATGTATTTAAAATCTCACAATAGACCCTCTCGATTAGTTCTCTGGGACAAATTATAGTTTCTGACACAGTAAAATTATACCTTAAGAGAGGACTGTGAACATTTTTCAAAAGTGGGGTATTCAGTCTCCTGGAAGAAAAATTTTAAAAGAGACTACTTCCTATGAAAGTTGTAGAGGAAAGAAATATCCAGTTTTCTAGATAGCAAAGTATTTGGCTACTTCACTAGAAAATAGGGCAAGGTTAAACTATATTTAATTATTTCACTTTTTGAATGTGTGATAAAAATTGTCTTATTTAATTCTTTGATAAGCTCCCTGTTAGAGATATCAGAACCTAGCTTACTAGTTTATAAAGTAGAACAGATCAATAAACCAAATAAATATATTCAAACATCTCCAAAATCAGATCTACTCGAAAATTATGAAATAATGCCATTCCCTCATGTATTTTTATTTATTTATTTATCTGCACCTCCCTTTTGTGTCCCCATACCTATTCCAGGCCAGCAGTGCTCTCACAAGTCATCTTGTCCATCACTGTCCTTAATTGCAGCATCACAAGAAGGCATGAAATCTCTTTAATTTCTTCCCTAGAACATCACATACTGGGGTCTGTTGGGGGGTGCTACGGGAGGGACAGAGTGGGATGGGGAGGTCGGGGAGGGGTAACATGGGGAGAAATGCCAGATATAGGTGACGGGGAGATGGAGGCAGCAAACCATATTGCCACTTATGTACCTATGCAACAGTCCTGCATAGTTTTTTGAAGCGAGACAACCAGGAACCAGTGAGGGTTTCTTGGATTCTTCGAATCTCAGTTGAGCAGCTGCCAGCTTAGCCAGTACATTGGATCAGCCTGAATCTGCTGCTGAGTAAAAATGACTCTGCTCAGGCTGCTTGGACATAGATTAATGAGCAGTAGATTTTGAAGGGGAAACTTAACCAATAATCATTTCTAATATGAATTTCCTCTCAAGAATGGCAGAGAAGGAAAAATTTTGGCTTACTGAGAACAAATCTGAGGTTTGGGTGAGCTGAGTAACTGTGGGTGGAAAGATCAGGAATGGAGTATTTAATTTATGAAACTGATCCAGTTGGAAAACGCCTAAGTGCAAAATTGTAGAGACTGGTGTTCACAGTGCCAAGATTCAGGCTGACAGTAAAAAACACTTAGTAGGTGGCAGCTTACCTTTACTGATTTTTACACATGATTGAATTCTTTCTAGATTTAACTCACTTAAGTGGTATTAAGTACTCTAAAAGATGGATGTGGGAAAATTTTTTAAAACTCCCAATATTATATATAGTATAAATGATAAACTTACCTTCTTAAGCAAAATCTACAAGAAATTTACTTAATTCTTTTTTCATTTTTGCTGTCATCTGTATATAATTCTAAAGGAATTCTTCCAGTGGAATTTTATAACTACAGAGCTAGTTATGCTGTCTACTCGCTACATATGGTGACTGAGCACTTTATCTGTAGTCTGAACTGAAATGCACTGTTAACGTACACGCTGGATTTTAAAGATTTATATTTATCACATTAATATAGAAATAAAGCTTCATTTCTTTAAATGAAAAAATCTATACTATCCACCTATAACAAGAACACTCTTAGGTTTTTATACTAATTATCTTTCTAATAAAGCAAGATATTAAGGATAAATTTATCAGTAGTTTATCATTGTTATCAATAGTCGAGTCATAATAAAATCTTTTTCCACTCAGGAATAGCATAAGGAAAGACTCTTCATAAATACAGCAGGGGTTGAACATCTATTATATTGCCTTCTAAAAGAAAAAGAAAACCTGCCCGGTTTCTTGAGTAATTATCTGTGGGCCTGTTCTCTGAATGCCAACGACATAACGTTGCTCTAAGAGGAAGCAATGTGTGCAGCCCTGTAGGAAAACCAACATGGGGTGGAGGTTGCCTGACTTTGAGTCAGCTTGCATTCTTCTCGCCCTTTTCATATTCTCTGGGGCAACATTTAAACCTATGGGAAAATACTTGTTAAAGATACTTATGCATCTTAATTTTTAGGTCTCAGTTGGGAGGATATGTGAGGAAAGGTGGGTCACATTTATCCTACCCTCCCTTTCGAAAGCAGAAATGCATTCCTTTGATGATTTGTAAAAGTCTAGTTTTTATTTTCATTTTAACAGGGAATTAGGTGAAAGAGTTTCTCAGAAATAATCAGCTTTTAAATAAGTGGCCTCTTTTATTAAGTATAAACTGTCATTTGTGTGATAGAATGTGCTAGGGATGTGCAGGCAATCTAACCTAAACCAGATTCATTTCAAAAATTTCTCTAGTTAATATCTTTATGAACCTAGAAAAGACAAAGACTCTAGTAATATATACCTGTATCTTCCCTGTGTGTTATTCTGACATTTTCTTCAAAATTATCTTGTTTTCATCAATCTGCCTTATTCTGAGAAATGAAAATGGAAAGAAGTTATAATGAAGACATTAAAATACTTAGGTCTTCACAAGAGGCATTTTCTCATCTCTGATCAATGTGCTCAGAGTAAACCCCTGGCTTTTAATTTCTTCAGTATCTGAGTACATAGTAGGGACAAGATTATCTGGGATTATAAGCTCTAGCTAGACTTTTCCAGAAGTCTCTTCGTTCTAGGGTTTTCAAGTTAGTGGAAAAAGAAGATTCAAGTGCACTGATAAATGCAATGGATAAATATTATAATAGTGATACTATCATAATACAGCAATTAAGGAATACTTGGCTTATAATATCTACAGGTTGAAATTTTTGACTCATACAATGATGTCCCAAATATGAGAGTTCTGATTCTTTTTTTTTTTTTGAGACGGAGTTTCGCTCTTGATACCCAGGCTGGAGTGCAATGGCGCGATCTCGGCTCACCGCAACCTCTGCCTCCTGGGTTCAGGCAATTCTCCTGCCTCAGCCTCCTGTGTAGCTGGGATTACAGGCACGCGCCACCATGCCCAGCTAATTTTTTGTAGTTTTAGTAGAGATGGGGTTTCACCGTGTTGACCAGGATGGTCTCGATCTCTTGACCTCGTGATCCACCCGCCTCGGCCTCCCAAAGTGCTGGGATTACAGACTTGAGCCACCGCGCCCGGCCGGAGAGTTCCGATTCTTACAAGACTGCCTTAGAGACTAATTCACAAAAGCATAGGGAGTTGTTCAATGGAATAAAATTGATATGTTCTTGCAATATAATTACCTTGAATCGCTAAAAACCTATCCATTTAGACTTTAGCTTTTCACAGGTTATAAGCTTGACAAAATTTTAATTTAGTTTTATTCTCAGGAAGCTACAGACTAGGTAATATATGAATTTGAGTAAATTAGAGAGTATAAATGAGAAAAACAGTGTACAGAGAATGTCAAGCATATGGAATAAGTATAGTTTAAGAGGTAGCGAGAAACAATTGATAGGAACAACAGACAACTTGGTGAGAAGAAAAAGAACAGTTCAGACTAATCAGGAGAGGTATACTGACAAATTACATAATATACACAAAAACTATTAACAGACTCATTACTAGAAGTAAAGCAAACTCAGAAGTTGTATTTCTTTTATAATGTATCATTGGTATTACTACCTGTTTTGATTGTAAGTAGGATTTAATTTATATAGGTGACTTACTGAAACGCGGTGAGATTAATGCCACTCAAGGAAATGTTGTCAGTCTCCAGGAAGAGGGGGCATGCCACACCACACAGGGTGGCATGGGGAAGGCCAGAGTCACTCAGGAGACAGAGTGAGGGAAATCATGGCCCAGAGCATTTATGGTGATTTCCATGAGAAGACATGAATGAGGCAGTGATGCTCTGAGTCCCCACCCAATCTGGTCTGGAATTGTAATCCCCATGTGTTGAGGTAGGGACCTGGTGGGAAGTGATGAGATCGTGGGGGCAGTTTGCCTCATGTTGTCCTTGTGATAGTGAGTCCTCATGAGATCTGATGGTTACAAGTGTGTGGTGAGTCCCCCTCCATCCCCCTCTCTCTCCTGCTGCCATGTAGGAGATGCCTTGCTTCCCCTTCACCTTCCACCATCATTGTAGGTTTCTTGAGACCTCCTCAGCCATGTGAAACTGAGTCAGTTAAACCTCTTTCTTTATAAATTACCCAGTCTCAGGTAGTTCTTTATAGCAGTGTGAAAATGAACTAATGCAGAGAGGTAAATTTGAGTAAACATAGGATAGTCGGATAACTTCAGTGGACTCTAGGATACAGGGAGAGCTCCAGTTGTTCAGCACCTGGCCCCGTGGTGTCTTAGGGCAGAGGAAATGCTGGTTTGGTGTGAAAGTGTGAGATAAAGGAGGTAGTTAGAATATGGACTTTGAAATTGTTGGTTTGTATATGAAAGGCATGCTCACAGGGCATATGTTTGTTAACTCTGGAAATTAGCCCTGGGAGAGGCGCAGCTTCTCATTCACCAACACAGCCCCCAAGAGGTCAAAGGATCATAAAATACAAAAAATAAAGAGCATGATTATTACCTTATGCTAATTTACATAGTTTTATAAGACCCTCTTCTCAAGTACTTCTTAAGTTACTTAATATATCATGAATGTGAAATATTACCAAAAAAATTTTAAATCATAAGAATCATTATTTTTGTATAATTTTTAAATTTACAATTAGAGGCTGAAATGTTCGTCTAAGCCTACAAAATTTTAAAATGTTTTCTATTAGCCTTTAATACTTCAGTTTGATTATTCATTATTACAACCTTTTGCATATAACTCAGACGGCAATTATTAGGGTTTCATTTTATTTTAAAATACATAATTCTAATAGATTAACCTCCAAAAGGCATGAGGAACTTATATAACTTAATAGCAAACAACAGCAAAAGAAAACCAACCAAATCGAAAAATGAACAAAGGACCAAAATAGACATTTTTTCAAAGAAGACATGCAAATGGCCAACAGTTATATGAAAAGGTGCTTAATGTCACTTCTTATTAGAGAAATGCAAGTTAAAATCACAATGAGATACCACCTCATACCTGTTAGAATGGCTATTTATCAAAAAGAGGAAAGATAACAAGTGTTATCAAGGACATGAAGGACTCGTACACTGTTGGTGGGAATATAAATTGCTATAGCCATTATGGAAAACAGCATGGGGAGTGTTCAAAGAATTAAAACTGTACTATATGACCCAGTAAACCCAAATGAAATTAAATTAGCACCTCAGGGTGATAACTGCTTTCATGATCATTGCAGTGTAGTTCACAGTAATCAAGGTGTGGAAACAACCTAAGGATCCACCAAGGGATGAATCAGTTTAAAAAATCGTGGTTGATCTATAAATGCAATATTCTCCTTTAAAAAAAATGAGTCTGGATACGGTGGCTCATGCTTGTAATCCCAGGACTTTGTTGGGCTGAGACAGGCTAATCACTTGAGGCTAAAAGTTTGAGACCAGCCTGGGCAACATGATGAAACCCCATCTCTACTAAAAATACAAAAATTAGCTGGGTGTGGTGGCACGCACTTGTAATCCCAGCTACTTCAGGAGGCTGAGGGGGGAGAATTGCTTGAACCCAGGAGGCAGAGGGTGCAGTGAGCTGAGATTGCACCATTGCACTCCAGCCCTGCACCAAAGCATGACTCTGTCTAAAAACAAAAGAAAAAAGGTACTGTCATTTGGGACAACATGGATGAACCTGGAGGACATTATGCGAAGTGAAATAAACCACACACAGAAATGCTGCGTGATCTCTCACTTATATGTGGAACCTAAAAAAATGTCAAATACATAGAAACAGGGAGTAGAATAGTGGTTACTAGATGTGAAGGGAAAAAAATGGTGAGATGGTATAGCAAAGACATGGAATCAACCCAAATGTCCAGCAATGGTATGCTGTATAAAGAAAATGTAGTAAAAATATACTATGGAACCCTACACAGCCATAAGAAAGGGCCAGATTTTGCCCTTTGCAGAAACATGGTTGGAGCTGGAAGCCATTATCATAAGCAAACTGACACAGGAACATAAAACCAAATGCTGCATGATCTTACCAGTGGAAGATAATATCAAGTACATATGGACACAAAGAAGGAAACAACAGACACCCTGGCCTACTTGAGAGCAGAAGGTGGGAGGAGGATGAGGATCAAGATACTACCTAATAGGTACCATGCTTATTACCTGGGTGGCAAAATAATCTGTACACCAAACCCTGTAACATGCAGTTTACCTATATAAGAAACCTGCACATGTACCCCTGAACTGAAAATAAAAGTTAAAAAAAAAGAAAATGGTGAGATATAAGACAAAGCTACAAACTTAAAGTTAGGTAGCATAAAAAGTAGAGATCTAGTATATAGCTTGAGGACTACATTTAATGCATACAGAAAATTTGCTAAGAGTAGATTTTAGCTACTCTTTTATTTTTTGCTGAGAGTAGATTTTAGTTACTCTTACCAAATAATAAAGGTAACTATGTAAAGTGATGGATATGTGAATTTGCTTGACTGTAATAATCATTTTATTGTGTATATCAAAATATGGTATACATCTTAATAAAAATAAAGGAAAATAACATGGGATTTGACAATAATGACAAGTGTTATGAAGGAGATAGAACTTTAGGTAGAATGTTATATATTAAGCTGTACTATTTGTGGGAATATCAGTCTTGTTAATTGACTGTATACTGATTTATTTTTAAAAATTTATAAATCAATACAAAAGAATACCATAGGCAGTTTGGATTTAATTTTTTTTCTCTTAATCCTGGAGAATCTTAGATAAAAACAAACATAAGTGACTTTCACAAAGCAACTTGCACATACACACAAACACACATGAACATACACACATATCACATGACGTCAGCTATATCTATTTTGAATTCAGTGTTCTTAAATAGAGATTCTGCAGAATGTCTTCCAAGATTAGGGTTGCTATTGAATAGGACCGAGTAAAAACATTTCTGAAAACTGTCATGAGTTTGAAATTTAGAGAAAATAAATACCCCATAAGACACTTTATCCTCATAATACATTAATATTTACTGATTATATTTTAATATAAATTTTTATATTTATAATTTTATAACATAGCCTACCATAGAGTCGTTAATGTTTTGGTGAAAAAGATAATATATTTATGACACATACAAAGTTTGGATGCATAATATGCTGGGATGCAATATTGAGTTTTATATTAGAAGTTTTGTTAGAAATCTCCATTGGATGAACTTCAAGAAATACGTATCCATTAACATAAGTCATGAATCCTTTCATATGTGACTAAAAACATATGTGTTTAATGGTTTAATCTGAAGCACTACTTTAGTGCTATAGTACAGTAGTATGGCTGGTTTGTCACATCCAATGCATGAAAAAAATGTGAGAACTCATTCCAACCTATTAGGAAAATGTATAATTTCTAGTGCTTTCTAAAAGCTGAATAACTTAAGTCTAGTGTTAAATGTGCTTACCTGTGAGGTTATAAATCAAACATTTTTGGGCAGATGAAAAAGTGTAGTTGTTTTTGTTCATGAATATTACTTGGTATTAATAATGATTTTGTCTTAAAATTGTCTGTAGGGTAACTGTGGAGTTTAACTACCATGCTTTTAAATTTGAGAATTATGTCTACAAATAACTGAGCTAAATAAAATTACTGTCATCTGTTATTTTGCTTAAACTACTTCATGACTTTCTCAGATATCAAATGTGGGAATTTAAATCACAGTTGGAAAAGTGAATATTTAAATGTTTTTGCTATCTTATTTGGGAAAAAAAAATGTGAAGGAAATGGTAAAGAATAAATTAAGTCGTGTACACCCTAGCCAATAAATCATCAGTTGTCTACTTGTTAATCTTAAAAATATTTGGGGCCTATTGTTAACCATAAATTAGTTCTCCAGGAATGTTTCTTAAGGGAGTTGTGGTCCAAGTACCAACTATAGTGAAGAAGTATTTGTTTATTCTGTTTATAACATTCTGTAGAGGTCACAAAGGGGATACATGCAATGGGACAGGCATTAGCTATTATGCCCATTATTATCTTCACCCATTTAGCATCTGGGAGTCATTCAGAATCCTGGGCACTTCTATCTCTCTCCAGCTTGAAGGCAGGGCTGGTGTCTGCCACTGATGGTCACATCAAGTGTGAATGCGGATGGGTATGTTTGGGGAGTGAAATCTTTTGTGAAAAAAATATGCCTGGTTTATTTTAAGAGTTACTTTGCCAATTAAAGATTTGTTGGCTAATACTCCATGAGGAATGAAAAGAAAGGACTATCAAAATTTAGGGGCAGCCACAATTTAGTGATTAAAATCTCATAGGAAATTACTTGGCCTTCACAACTCTTTGGCTGGTATGGATCTAGTTCTGACAGTCGTTTAGCAGAAAGCATTAAAAACTCCAGTGTGAAGGTTACTGGTTTTTAATTTGTTTATTTGTTGATTGTAAGATACTTGTAGATGTTTTGGAACTGGGTACAAAAGATTACATGATTGTGGTGGGCTTTTTCTGAGTAGTTTTTGCAATTTCATTCAACGTTGAGTAGAAATGGTAGGTAGGACACACAAATTCCTAAATTTTGCTCTGTCTTCAATTTCTCTAAGATCTTCAACCACATGCTTGCTGATACTGATGTAGGTTTGTTCTTTATATAAGCAGTGATTTCTGAACTCTTACGCAAGTGCACTTGTGTGTTTCCATGTGTATATGCTAGTAATTAAGCTTTTGTGTATAAAGTCAGAAAGTGAAGCAAAATGCCTAAGGTATTTTAGTGATGCTCTATAAGAAAGCATATTTAATAGCAATGTCTTATTTTTAGCTCCCTAGTTAGATATATCTGTCCCTGTGAACAAGGATGTACTTTGAATAAGTGGCCTAATTTGATTGACACATGTCAAGGCTGAATTGAGGAAGATTTTTTTCCTTTATCTTACTTTTTTTCTCTTCATTTCCAAGAAAAGAAACACTTTCTCTGTTATAATCAGTGACAGAGAACTACAGTGTTGCTGTAGACTAGAATCTAAACTGGATATGGAATTATGAGACAGATGAATAAAATATTAGTGCACTGTGTGTTTGTAGCCTCCCTCATTTCATACTATTTAAAGAAAAAAGATGCTAAAATGGTGTTATTTTTTAAGAAAACGCTATCTTAAGATAGACCTAGAGGCAGCCCAGATGTATGCTAACTAAAAGTGGTTTGGGGACACACTATTTTAGCTTGAATTTTCTGTAATGGTTGAATTGGTCTGTAGGGAGTCATGCTGCAGTCATCACAATTGATTCTGGGATGCGCTTGTGTTTTCTATAATTCATGGTGTTGGAATGTGATTTTCTTGTGTTCCCTTTTGTCTGTATGGAGCTTTGGAAAATGGAAACACATTAGACTTGCAGTTTGCATAATGTAACTTTGGATATGCTTAAAAGGTTAGATCAGTTCCAGATGAGGAAAGCTCGGGTCCAAATAGTAATGAACAAACTTACACTCCAACTGGGTCTCTTAATAAGATCCCTCTGGTTTTATTTGAATAAAATAAGAAGTTCTTTAAGGTTTTTTCCCTATATTTTGCAAAAACTTAATTTCCCTCCAGGATCAAGGCATTTATTGAGAGGGGTTAATATGGTTAAATTTTAGGTGGGGTGAAAAAATGCAAAACATGCTATCCTGTGGTAATTGGACTTTACTCTTTGTATTCTTTGTTTCTTTATATAGTCAGAATAGGCTAGATTATGCAGAGTACAATTCTCAAATCCCATTAGATTTAAACAATACATGTTTATTTAATGATATTCACCAATATGGAAGCCAGGGAATTCTGCTCATTGTGGTCTCCATTATATAGGAACATATTCTAACATGCAGCAGAGGTAAGAAGATTTCTCAGCTTAGTGGAGTGTCCATATAAATAACTGAGAAAAATGTAAGAAAAATATTTTCCTGATTTATTTCGTGATGTTGTTGAGGAAACATCAAAAGGCATTAATTGAAACCTCTAAGGAATAAATATTCTCATGTCATTTGTTTTCACACAATTCATAGAAACATTTACAAATTTTACGTGCAGAAATTTTATATTCTTCTCTTGGTTGATTTAGACCGAGTTGTTCTTCTGAACCACTTAATAAAATAATTACTATCAAAGCAGACTTTTTCACTATGAAATGCTCAAATCTCTTTTCTCTACCCTCAAGTAAGAGATGTGTTACTAGAGATGGGTTCATCCAAGATCCATCATGTTAGACAAGGAGATTGTTAGTATAACAAATGGAAGAGCGTCCTTTGACAGTAGGCCGTTGGAGTTTTTTTAACCTCTTCTTGAATTTCGCTGTTTCTTTCAAATACCATAATTATCTCTCTTGGAATTCTGTGCAACTAGCTTAGCAAGCTGAACTGGGCCTACCTTTTTTTTTTTTTGAAATGGAGTCTCACTCTGTCATCCAGGGTGGAGTACAGCGGTGTAATCTTGGCTCACTGCAACATCCACCTCCTGGGTTCAACTGATTGTCCTGCATCAGCCACCCAAGTGGCTGGGATTACGGGTGTGTGCCACCACATCCAGCACATTTTCATATTTTTTAGTAGAGATGGGATTTCACCAGGTTGGCCCAGTCGTCTTAAATAAACTCCTGACCTCATGATCCACCCGCCTTGACCTCCCAAAGTGGTGGGATTACAGGCGTGAGCCACCACACCTGGCTTACCTTCTTTTTAAATACGAGATTCCAGTGATTTTCATTTCAGTCTAGTTGTATTTTCTTGGAAGTTATATTGGGTTTTGGGACCAACATCTCAGTTAATGATAAAAATATATGTACATCTGCCTTAACTTGTCCCTTGCACATATATCTTTTTGGAAGACTTCATGAATGTGAGAAGGTAGAACAGCGGATCTGTAGTTAAAGAACCCAACAAGTCCTCAGTATACTTAGATTTGATATCCTGACAGTCACTTTCTTCCCTTCTTTCTCCTGTTCTCCTCTATGGGACAAAACTTTAAAGGTAAAAAAAAATTCAAATTATCAATATTTAATAGAGATCATGTTTTAGTCCACTCTTGTATTGGTAGAATTAACTCATTGAATTTATAACTGATTTCAAGAAAGGATTTACTTACGGAAACTAGTAATTGCTAGCTAATAATTACGCTTCTTGGAACAGATAAAAAATAGATGCAGAGTGTCTATCGTACTATTTCAGAAATATTTTACAATATCGGTGACATATTTGCAAATTTGGAAGTGAACTCATTTTAATTTGATGAAGTTAGAAGGTGTAAAAATCAATGTCGATGTTTCCAAGGAAATTCAATAAGGGTATTATATTTAGATTTACTTTTCTGTTGAAGAAACAGTTTGTCGCATTTTCAAAATTTGACAAAGCTCACAGAATAATATGCTTTTACTGCTGGTATTAGACAAGTATTGGTTAAATTTAGAACCATGTGGGAGGCAAAATCCTGGACCACCTTTATAAGCAGAGTTGAAGTAAAAATTTCTTGCGTAAGTTTATATTGGCTAGGTAATAGAAAAAAATATTACTGAAAATGTAATTCAAATAGAAAGGTATTATTTAAAATGTAAATTGATTTTCAAATAGTAATTGGGTTTTAAAAAGTTTTATTAGTTCTTCGTGTTTCAAAATGTTATATATCTTGGCTTCTTGAATCCACCTGTGCAGCCTAAGCTATGTGAATTGAGGAGAACCAGTCATACTTCTATGTAGTAACTTAGCAATCATGCTTCATCCTCAGAGTAACATGTGGTTTTATTACTCTTACCACACAGAAGGACAAAAACAATGTTCACAAAGCAAAGATTTATGCCTAATGTCAAATAACAAGTAAATAAAATAACAGTGTTTGAATAAATTATATATTTTAGTATTAATACACTTTGTATTACCTTGGCCATGACCCCAACTTAACCAATTGAGATAAATTTGTCAATTACGAGAACAATTTCATCCTAATAATTAAGCAGCCTGCTGAAAAGGCCAAAAGGAGAATTATTTGGATAACTTGCTAGTAATATCTTGTTTATGTTAAATAGTTAATATTTGTTGAATTTATTACCATTTTTTCAAATGACAATAAATTTCTAAATAGCAACAGATTCTGTGAGGGTTTTCTAATTATCACCTTCTTACACTGACCTTGGAATTAATACATCACTTGCACCAAGTGGTTGAAATTTTTAATTGAATAGTTCATTTTTAGTAAATATAACATGCTCTAAAACGTATATAGATGCACCTTTTTCATCCCTCCATATACTTGTATTAAAATATAATATTTCTGTGTAAAATATCATCCCTAGATTGTTACTAGAATGTAATACATAAGCAGCAAAATAAATGAAAGTCTAGTACGCTAATTCACTTGAGTGTTAAAAGACATCAAAGTTGTAAATGTTCATAGCAGGGTACAGGTATACCAATTTGATGCTACCTGTTAAGGAGTCTTGGCAAAGTCCCAGTATATGTAACCAGTGTGGTTGATGCTGGTATCTGAACAAAAGGTACATTCCATCTTTGCTTTTCACTTTTTCTTTAGGCACTGGCATCACCACATGCCTTAGTAGTAAACATCCTTTTTTTTAAAGAACATCCTTTTAATGATCTGGGTAAATCTGGTGGAGCTGTCAATCAAAAGACCACTACTTAATCTAACATTGCCTAGACAATTAGAGGCTTCCATCTCTACTCTGTCCCAGGCACAGCTATCAATTCAGAGGTGGACAGGTGACACAAGCAGCACCAAGTGAGGGCATTTCCTTTTCTTGGATAGAGCTTTAAGTCCCTGGAGTAAACCTATAGAAAGCCTGTCAAGGATATAAAGGGAAAACATTGCAAGTGGAGACAAGAGCAAGGAGGGGAAGATTCAGAGTAAGAGAGAGAGATAGAGATTGATGAATGAATTTGTTTTGATTCTGGATCTACTGATCTTGAAACTCAATAACAATCCTCTTGACCACCGAAGTTAGATTTTTGTCATTTCAAACTAAAAAATATTATGGTTAATTTTTTGTCTATCATAATTATCTTATATGGAACTTACCTTTATGGCATATAAAACACTGTTGCTACTTTGGAATGGCAATTAGATTTCATTTTAGATTAATGTCATAATATTTATTATAATTATCCTAGCTAGTATTTATACAGCATTTTGCAGCATTACATTTATGATGTCACTCAATTCTTGTGACAGTCCTATGATTTGGAAGCTGTTATAATCTCCACTTTTCAAGTTCAGGAAGATGAGGCTCAGGGAAGTGAGCAAATTTTCACAGGATTATTAGCTGGTAAGAGTTAAAACTGGGAAATAAATGGAGACGGTTTGGATTGTCAAATATATTCTCTAAACCAATGACTAATGCTCTTTTAGGATAGCCATTGTTGAGAGACAGAGGGAAAGAGAGAGAAAATCTCTTTATTGATATTTCACATGTATGTAATTATTACGAACTTTCTTTAAAGTAATGCTTATCCAACTAATTTCATGGCTTTCTAGGTTGTGGGTTTGTGCTTGGGAAAATATTCTCCTCTCCATCCCTCATGCCATCACTTTTGTTGTTTATGTGTACATCAAAGTCTTCTCACTATTCAAAAGTATGAAATTATGCACATTCTCTTTTTCATTATAAATGCAAGTGTTTCTATCAGACTTTAGTCCCAGTAAAAAAAAAATTAAAAATATATTTAGCAAGAAATACAAACTTTTAAGGGTTTTGTGAATAATATTATATAGTGATACTTCTCTCTGGAATAGATATTTAGCAGATTTTTTATATTTCATTTAGTAACACTTTTCTTTTTTTACATGATGAGCAACAAAACATCTGTTTGTGGGCCCAGATATTTAACTAAAAATATTTTGTGTCTGGACCTGAATGGGGAGAGGAAGGAGAAAATCTATTTGTAACCAGCATGTTTTAGGAAGTTTTTCTCTGCCTGCTACTTTTCTGTAGAATGTCGCTGGCTGAAATGCTTCATAGTTATGCAGTTGCACTACTCTCAGATAATCTAGGATCATTTTGGCAGAGATTAGTGTATTAGTCTGTTCTCATGCTGCTAAAAGGACATACCCAAAACTGGGTAATTTATAAGGAAAAGAATTTTAATTGAATCACTGTTCCACAGGGCTAAGGAGGCCTCAGGAAAGTTACAATCATGATGAAGGGGAAAGCAAACACATACTTCTTCACATGGCAGTAGTCAAGGGAAGTTTGAGCAAAGTGGGGTGAAAAACCCCTTATAAAACATTCAGATCTCATGAGAAGTCACTATCTTGAGAACAGTATGAGGATAGCCATCTCTAGTATTCAGTTACCTTCCACCGGGCCCTTCCCATCACATATGGGGATTATGGGAACTACAGCTAAGGATGAGATTTGGGTGGAGACACAGTCAAACCATATCAATTGGAGTTTTAAAAGATATACTTGAATTTTTCTTTGAATTAAAAAAGGGTTTTTAGCAACATGCTTCTGTTAGTAAGAGAAAGAAGAGTCACTTTTATGTCTTTTGCTTCTACCCAAATCCTGGAAAAGAGTATCAGACAGAACACAGCCTCAAACAATAGAAAATACCATCCGGATCACAATTTATAGTTGTATATTTGACCCTATGAAAGGGCTATAAATATGGTAAAGCCACTCTAGAGGATTTAACTACTGTTCAGGTGTCCAAGTTTGAAATTCAGGAAGTCAATCAGACATCTCTGTCTGCTCAACCAGTACTGTTTTCTAGAATAAAATCCCAAACCATTTATATTTCACCCTATCTTACTTGTCTGTTTCCTCTCCATCCCTCATGTCATCACTTTTGCTCATGTACTTGGCATTTCTCCTGGATTATTGTTGCAGTCACATTACTGATATTCCTGAATCTAGTCTGCTCTCTACCTCATCACTTCACATCTGAAATCTGCACTGTTACCACGATTAAGTTTTAGTATGAAGTCATGATAGTCACGTTCCATTTATGAGACATTTTCATTGTATTGCTGTGCCCTCCAAAATAAAATCTAATCTCTTCAGGGTGATACAGAATATTGTTGATACTTCGACTTTCGCCTACCTGTCCTCCCAATACTTGACCCTGTGTTCCAATAATAATGGCATACTCTTTTTCCTCGCCCGAACTCTGTCATCTCCCGTGCACCTCTGTACTGGTTTTCCTGGCTGGATTGTTGTTTCTTCCCTTTTCCTTCTCTTCACTGTCATCTAGTTGTTTAACTGTTAATATGTTCTTTAGTGTTCAACTTGTTTTGATTCCTTTTGAGGACTTTGTTATCTCATTGAATTTTCAGTAGTTGCTTCTTCCCCCTCCTCCCTTTTATTCTTGTGGCATCTACCCATTATAACATGTAACATATTTTGGAAATATCCCCTTATCTTTATATTCAGATTACATTTTCAATCAGAGGTAAGGCTCAGTAAATACTGAATTAGTGAATGAGTGAATTGCCACTCTGCTCTAACGGAGAAAGTTTAAAATATGTAAAAATTAACTTTCCCACATAGTTAGACCCTTTAGTGAATACTGAGAAGAGTTTTCTAAACTGAGGAGCAGTGCAGTGTAGCAGTTAGGGGCAGTGACTTTGTAGTTAAACTCCTGGGATTGACCAGTAGATTTACTATATTCTGCCATTATGATCTTGGACAACTTACTATACTTTTTGGAGGATGATTTTATTCTTAAATGGGTCATGTAGACATTTGAGTGTGACAACCCATGAAAGAGGCTTAGTAATATCTAGTACATGACAAATTTTTACCAAATGTTACCTACTAATAGTAAATCAATAATCCGATCTTTGTTTTTTATCCTGTACCCAAAGCCCAATGCTGAGTAACTCATAGATTATTTCTAATTATCTTCTATCATATCAAAGAAATACTTGTGGTTTACACTTTGCCTGCTGACCCCGAACATGTGTATCTATCTATCATCTGTCTGTCTGTATTTTCTGAGCACCCATACAGCTATAATTTGGTAATATTTTATAAATCAATTTTGTATCATATTCTTAAAGTATGTATCTTATTCTTTAAATCACCTCATTTTTTGCAGCAATTTTTTAACTGCACAGGATAACAGCAACCTAAATTTTTAAAAGAATTTAAAATATTAACCAGAAGTAATAATAAAATTAATATAATCCATGAGGCTATGACTATCCTACTAAGCCACAGTGCAGACAACAAAGCTCTGAATTTTCCATATTCTAAAATTAATTATAAAACTCAAAACCAACTAAAAGTTGGCTTTCTTTTCATTATCATCAGGTGCTGGCAATTCTAAAAATTGCCAGTGAGAAAATATTTCTTCCCTTTGGGACAGATTTCTCTCTTTATACCCCCTTCATCTTGGTCCACCCCCTTAGTAAGTATTTACAAATATTTTATTATTCAGAGTATTTATGTTATGTTACGTTAAGTCCACCCGTCTTCATTCTACTTTAGTCTTCTGGCATTGTTTTAATATTTCCTTATACTAAAGATAAACCCCTCTTTTGGGGAGGATATATTTATGCATTTTCTTCTTTACCAATTAAATGGGTGAATAGCATATTCCTTTAATGTATGTGTCTTTGAATAATTAAACAGTTACATACTTTTTCAAGGGCACAGATAATCTACCTGGTGAGAAAACTTTGCTACTGACTGTCTTCCACATAGATTTCAAGATGGTCATGGATAAAATGTTATTTTCCTCTTCAGATTGTCACTGTGTGTTTTCAGAGCATTGGTAGTTGCTTCTCCCCCTTAGCCAGATATAATCTATGTATGTCCTGAGCCCAGAGGAGAGAAACATGGAGTTGAACAGAAGAGTTTCTCCCCATAACAAACCATGGTTTATCTCTTCTACCTAAAAAATGCCAGTTTTCTGACAGTATTGAACTCCCCCATATACCACTGGATAACCTGTCCATTAGCCAAGCAGATTAGAATTCACTGAAGAAAGGGAGAACATCACCACTGCAAAGTCTTAGCAGTGTCATAGCAGGAGAGAGTCAGAGAAGAACACAGAGCTGGAGGGTTAGTGTTTATGGAATCCAAGTTGGATCTTTCAAGGTAAGAAACTGCTTCGGATTAGGCAAAGATTGTAACATTATAGTTTAATATTGGTAGAAATAGTGAGCTAAGGGTCTAAGAGTGCCTATGAGCACAACCAATAACAAAGACAAAATGACATGAGAAATGTAATCTCTTAAAAAGTATACCAATCCATATAACTTTAATTTTCTTAAATATTTATATGCATCAAACCTTGAATGGAAAGCATTAAAATATTAATAGAAACCTTATTAGATGATGTGCAAATATGTTTAAAAAATACATATTTTTTAAGTTTATAGAAACTTAAAAAATATTAAACCAACCAATTTTGAGTAAAATCCTATGAAAGGTGTATCCTACTATTGTCTCTATTTAATAGATGAGGAAACTATGTATTAAAGACATTAAACTCATTATTGAAAACCTTTCTGTAATTCAGACCCACATGGCTTACTCTGGAATTCTGTCAAATATTGGGGAAATAATTTCAAGTACTCAATCAGAAAATAGAGGAGAGATCAACACATACCAACTCACTTTATGAAGTCAGCATAATCCTAATGTTATACCCTATTCATTCCTATTTTGATATGGCTTCCTAACTTTATTCAGGATCTAGTCTGGATAAGGCTGCCCTTCTGGGCCTATAAAACAATTTTTGTGTTTCCTGGAAAGTCTCTCCTAATTGAAGAGCCCTGTCCTTCTGGTGAGTATTCTTTTGGTTCCATTTTTGGGTGATGTGCACGCCAATCCAGTATTTGGTTTGATCTGCATGCATGATTTAAAATTTGTGGTAAATTACACATGGTTGTGTATATTTTTTAACTGATAGGCAAGTTAAAATAATGATAATTTAAAATTACAATTACCATTATGTGGAACATTCTACATTAACAACACTGCACTTTAAGAAGTACATTTAAAATTAGAAGAAATCCCAAATGCTTCAGAAAAATTTAGATATATGTTTGATTGGTGTATAAAGGCTTCTTAATCTCTCTGTCTTTCCCTGTTACTTTGAATAGGCTGATATTTTCACTTGATTATTTGAATTCCCCAAAGGAAAAAATTAGTAAGTATTTATAAAAGTTTGACTCTCAGATTCATTTAGTATATATTTTTTTAACCACCCTTATGCCTAGGCCAACATCTTGCTTTCATGGCAATAATAAAGGGTATTTATTCTGCAAGTGTTTTCCTACTTGGATTGATTGCTCAAACAACCAGACCTATACATGAAAGAATGATAAATCTGTTACTGATTTCAAGTTTTTTTTTTTTCTCAGGCATTCCAGCTGAGAGGTTGGGGGGAAGCTTCAAATTAATGGCCTTGCAATTATAGCAGCTCCATGGCAACCAACAACCTAGAATGACTGTTGGTTGGGCCTGCCTCTGGGTGCTACTTTAATATGTGACCCCTAAAATAGCAGTTTCCAGAAAACTGTTGCTATTTGTGCAAACAAACAGGACATTAAAAAACAGGATGCCACCTTTTGATAGTAGTCTCTGTTAACCACCGGCATTTTTGGGACCTTGGTGGGATGTTCCAGGAAGCTTCTACAGGTTATATTTTGCCCTATTCATTAAAGAACCCCACTCTTAACTCAGATATCTAATTAAAAAACAAGCTAAGTTAAAAAGGCCCCTTACCAAAAAAATCTGTCTCCAAAATACACATTTCTGCCATTTGGCTGGTTATTTTGACAGTCTTTGTTTTAAAAAAAAAAAATGATATATTTAAAGAAAGTCTTCATTTACAAGGGTGTCGACCTCTCTACACCAGTAAAAGAGGAAAGACTAAGTCACTAGAAACCCTTACAGTGAAAAGGGTATTGGTTTAAAATGTACATAGTAAGCCTTACATTGTTTAAGACGCTTTTTCCTAGCTATGTTATCTAAACTCGGCTTTTATATCCTTTTTTTTCTTGTCTCAGCTAATAATGATGTATAAATCTAAGTTTTATTTTTTTGAGATGTAAATTTTTATCTTGTTTTACCTAAACAGTTAAATACTGCTGGAAATAGTAGTTGTTTGTTCCAGCTGAACTGGGTAAGATATTTTAAAAGTTTTTAAAGATATTTTAATGATGTTGCCAGAATTTAATTGACTGAAATTTAAGAGCTCTATTTAATTGAGTTTGAAAAACCTACCATAAGTGTTTAGATCAAGTATTTTTCAGAAAAATATAAACTAACTGAAATGTCGTTTAGTTCACGTGATCTGAGATACTCTTTGGCAAATAAATCTAGTATGAAAATTGGTAAGATAAGAATGCCTTCAGAATTTTTGGCATTGAATGTAGTGAAGATACTTTTGCCTGAGTTTGCTGCTTAGACAGGTTTGTGTTAGCTTTATGAAATGTTTAGAGCAATAAAAACTATGTTTAACTGAAATTTTTCTCTGCTTTTGTCCTAGGCTTTAGGCCTTGTATATAATTCAGGAACCCAGAAAGCCCCCTTGTTCTGTTTTGTTTTGTTTTTTAAATGCTGGTACCATGTGGGTGATCAGATCCCATGATGATGGGGAGGGAATATTGGTAAGGGTAACTGGTATCTCAAAGACCTTGGTTAAGACAAGGCTTGCTGAGGTAAGGTTTGCTGGATTTTGCTTTCTCAAAAGAAACTCGAGATGATGGGTAGCCTTGTTTTACATGAGTGATTCTAATATAATTGTTAAGAACAAGTAAATTAGGTAAATGTAAATAGAATGAATGTTTATAAATGAACTCTTCACAGTTTTGAAACATGTCTTGGTAATTGAAATCTTAAAGTAAAATTACATAATAAATATTCTTGAATGTCTAAGTCATTTTTGAGTAAGTTAGAATACTAAAACATTAATTGCTAAACATAGCTTCAAGTTTGTCTCCTTTTGACTTCTTAAATTTTTACAAAAAGTTGAAATTTATTAATGTGTCATATTTTACATTCAAAAATTGTCCATTGAAGAAGCATTATATTTTCAAAAACCGTAAAATGTATATTAATAAAATGTTTCAGTATTTGAAAGTTCAAAATTGCTTACTTGATATGTTTTCACTAGCAATTAAGGTTACCAAGAGTTCTAGTTAATACATATAGTTTTATAGGTAAAATATACAAAAAATATAAGATGTGTTTATGGTTAAAAAGGAACATAAAGATGTGTTTTGTTGAGAAATAATAATTTTGCCTACTTTAGAAATTATTTTAAGGTTGTTTCAGAATGAATAAAGACAATAATGAGTAAGTATAACACTCAGAAAGGAAAACATGAGAATCTTGTATCATCACACTGATAAGAAAAAATGAAGTTAATTTTGTCCTAAAATAAAGTGACTTTCATAATGAGAAAAAGAAAAGTATAAAACAAAGCTGAAAAGTTTAAGAAAGTAGCAGAAGTTCTGAAGAAGTAGTAAAAAGTTTTAGAAATTATGGAAAGTTTTAGAAAGTTGTAAAAGTATGAGAAAGATGGATCTTATGAAAATAATTTTATATGTGATCAAGTTGACTATAATTAAAAGAACTATAAGTCTAAAGTTGAGCATTATCAAAAGCACATTAATGCTAAACCAAAATTTGATTTTTTTAATGACAAGATTTTCTTAGAGTATTGAGAAGAGACTATTTTTTCACCTTATAAGTGAAACAAAAATTTAATCTTAGGAGAATATCCTATGCTTCATATTGTCATTATTATGGTTTTTAATCATTTAAGAGAATTGATTTCTCTCTATGAAAGGAGCTAAAGGTTTTTCTATATCTATGTAACTTTCTGTATTTGGTTTTAACCTTTTAAATCATCACTCTGATTAAATGAATGACTATTACTCTAAAACGATCTGTGATCCTATTTTGATTAAATGCTTTAAACCTTTTGGTATCTTTTACAAACTTCTGAAAATCAAATTCTAAATTGAGGTTGTTCGTTCTTTTAGTAGAAAAATATTGAGACTTGTTTGATACATTAAACTGCAGTTACAGGGCTAGATGCTAAATTACTCTAGTTTACCATAATATCTGGCTACAAGTCTCCTACCAGGAATAAGAATTGCTTTGTTCCGAAAACCCTATAAGCTGAAGTTGGATGACTTGATGCAAATTTTAGGGGAAATACTTGAGCCTGATGTGTGGGCTATTCACTAAGCCACCTAATGTCATAACCATAAACATTCAAACTGCAAACCAGGACTAGAGATTGACAGCTTCAGGCCGTGGACAGCTTTTCCCAAGGCATTAGGACAAGACTTCTATCATGAAACTCTCACCTCTCTTACTTTGTCTTGCTTATGCTTACTTCTTTTTCTTCTTTTTGCTTTATTTTTTTTTGCATACCAAAAATAATGCTAGAATTTCACAAACAGATTCTGCAGGTAACTTGACCAAATGCCTAACCCAAATCTTTACGTATCATAAGAGAGCCTTTAGTCTACCTAATAAGTAATTTACGCATATCTGGAACACAACATTTTGTTTACATTGTATTAATGATCCTTTTTGCAGCGTTAGCAATATCTGCTTTAATTTAATTTAGTTATGGGGTACTAAATAATACCATTGCTACCTCCTGGCTAAACAAGGAGATATCTTTACCACTGCTAATACCATTTGCTGTGCCTAGATAAATTCCTCTGTGGAAATTGAGACTCTACTGCATAAAATAAGAAAACAGACTCAGTGACTATGATAGGTCTCACCCAGTCCCCAGTGGTCTTTTACTTTGTTTGGTTGTTTGGGCTCTTGACTCAGAATCAAGAGATTTAGATTTGTTATATTACTGTTAGTTTTACTTTGTATTATTTTCTTCAAATTTTGTAACTTTTGCATGTCAAATTTCTACAGAAGTACAATACCTAGCAGGGTAATGCTAGCCCAACATTTCAAAATCATAACTAACAACTATGAAACGGACAATATTGAATTTAACAATGTATTCCAGGCAACTTAACTTGAGAGCCACTACGTGAAAACCTTCTTGCTAAAGGTTCTTGACATTGACTCATAATTGCTGGCTATTTCACCAGCATATGACCAGACCAATAAGGAATAAGGACCAGACCATCCGGGTGCTGAGAGAGTAAAACCTAGAGTAATTACCAGAGTAATCAATATCCTTACAGTAAAAACCTCACTGCATGTTAATTGATTAGTGATACAGAGAAAGAGCGTAATATAAAGGGGGAAATGTAGAAGTCACTGATGCACAGCTCATCTCTTACACTTACACTAGATTGCACTTACACTAGACCCAAACAAAGTAAGCCAGGAGTCTCAAACTCCTATGTCTGAGATAAAAAGTATCACAAGAACCTTGTAAAAACTCATAAATTACCACATGTTCTGCATGTAGTACACATCCTGCTTATTCTGCAGATCCTACACATAGGTCTGTAACAAGGCTTATCACAAGAAATCCCTGAAAATTGTAGCATTCTAAGCCACTCTTAAAAAGACACTTGCCGGCCGGGCGCGGTGGCTCAAGCCTATAATCCTAGCACTTTGGGAGGCCGAGGCAGGTGGATCAAGAGATCGAGACCATCCTGGTCAACATGGTGAAACCCCGTCTTTACTAAAAATACAAAAAATTAGCTGGGAATTAGCTGGTTGTGCGTGCCTGTAATCCCAGCTACTAAGGAGGCTGAGGCAGGAGAATTGCCTGAACCCAGGAGGCAGAGGTTGCGGTGAGCTGAGATCGTGCCATTGCACTCCAGCCTGGGTAACATGAGTGAAACTCCGTCTCAAAAAAAAAAAACACTTGCCTAGCAATGGTTGTCTCCACCCATGAGTGAGCAAGGGCTCCTTTAACAAGCCTATGTGACCAGTTATTTTTGTTTCAGAATAGCTTTTGTGGACCTCTCCTCTTTGTCTTTAAAAGTTTTCCCTTATCCCAATAGCTCCAGATATGCCTTTGATTCATCAAAACATACATATTCTGGATTACAATCTCCTGCATATTCCTGAAAAAACTTTTTGGGGAGAGCCTCTCTTGTTATTTTCAATTATCTCCAAATTAATATATGTATAATCAACATATTTTCAAAAATCCAACAGATTTTGTTTTTGTTTTTTATAGAATTTGACAAGCTTATTCAGAAATTTATATAGAAATTCAAAGAACCTAGAATTCTTAAAAAGAGAAAAAAGCCATTTAGAAGACTTCCATTAGCTGATTTTAAGAATTACTGTTAAGCCAGAGTAATCAATATAACACAGCACTGCCAGAAGGAATGACAAATCAATCAGTGGAACAGAAGAGCTCAAAAACAGCTGACTCACACAGTCATTTAATTTTCAACAAAGGAGATGAATAATTCCAATGGAGAAATAAAAATTGTCAACAGTGATGAAATATTCACAAGAATTTAAATGAATCTCAACCTCTACTTCAAATCGTATAATCCCTGTGTTACAAAGATGGTGCTTTTTACAGATAAGAAGTAACTGTTTCAATAAAGGCCAATTCCCTTTTTTTCCTCTGAATGGCTATAAAGAGGAATGAGAGATAGGAATGTATTTCAGACGGTAAACTCTGGCATAGAGCGGCCTGAGAGAAGCAGATTCTGCTCTGCTTATTAAGAGAAGATGCTCTTCTGTAAGAGATGAACTGTGCTCAGGATTATCTACTATGCACAAATTATTGACCACAGTCATGAGCCAACCCTGTTATCTTTACGAGGACATTAAAAACATGGGCTCTGTTGATCACTTTCACTCCTTTGATGGATTTTTTTTTTTTGCCATCAAATCTAACAGTTCTTTGCTTTGTCCTAGGTTAAGATGCATGTGCACTAGCCAGGCTGAATTGGAGTCTCTGAGAGAGGGGCTCAGAAACTGACCTGGTAAATAAGAATCTGAGGTGACTTTTATAGATACACTAGAATTTGAGGACATAGCTAAGTGGCACCAGAGAAAATGGGGAGATGCTGACGTAAACAAGGCAAGCTCAGTCCTAGGACAATTTAGAAAACTGTCCTTAAATTTGGGCTAGGCCTTTGGTCAGCTAACTTCTGGCGTTCTTTTTCTTGGCTGCTCCCTGATTTCTTTTACTGTTTTGGAGAAAAGGTTGAGCAGCAACAGAAAGGCCTCAAGCCCCAAATTGTACAAAGGTTTGCCAAATGAAATGCTATCATCTCACAAGGAGCAAAGTTACCAGAGGAGAGTGCCAGGAAACCGTAAAACTCTTTCTACATTCCCATGGCCTTAAAGGGCCCTTTTCAAGCATGTAGCTCTCAAGCGAGAACCAGGAAGAGCAGGACACCTCCAGCCTCCCTTGCTCTAGTGGAGCATAAGATGCACCTTCCTCTCTGAAAAGGTGTAGGAGAAACAATGTTTGACTTAAACAGACTAATATGGGAGGAAAAAATGTGGAATTTTGATTATTCTACTTGAGATCAAGTCTGAAAAAAAGTGGATTCAGCTAGGATAACCATATCCTGAGGGTCAGACTGTTGAGTGAAGTTGTTTAAATATCATCCAAGGGTGGGATTGGTCTGCTGCTGAGGGTTGTTTAGCCCACAGGAAATCAAGTCTTCTAAAATTGAGTCAGAATCAGAAACTTCTAACTGAAGTTTGGGAACATGAATAGGAAAAAGCTCAATGAGAAAATCTCCCAAAACTATCATGAGAAAATGTTACATTTTAGAAAACAAATTAGTATGTTGTTTGAAAAACCCAGTATAGGCAACACCTTGCCAGTTACCTTTGATTCTTCGAACATTCAGTGATTTAAATACTCTTCTTTTTCAGTAAGTCCTATGATTTCATTTATCCATGCTATTAAATTAAAACTTTGCCCTACTGAGTTTCAAATACAGAACAATAAATCATATGATCATGAAAAAAGTATTTGGTATGAGTGGGCATGGCTGACTTTCAGTTCTATGCTTTGATTACAATTCAGGGTTGCAACAATCATAATTACAGCCATATAATTATGGCTACCTAGCCATTTAGCATACTTAGCAGTCAGGGAAAGGGTAGTCACCCAAGGCATCAATTACTACTGAGACCATTAGCTGTGCTTGGCTCACATGAAATGTGCCACAAACTTCTTTGGAAGACAATGCAGTAAGAAAAACACTGGCAGTCATGATAGTAATGATTATCACAATTCACAAAGGTATTTAAATGTCACATCATGAAAAAAATGAATCCTCTCCAATATCTTGCGTTAGTCTCTAGTCAGACAAATGCTGTGATTTAAAATAACTGTAACAAAGAAGTTGTGTGGGTTTAGATTATAATACATAACTGTTTGCCAGCTTCTTCTGACAGAATCTTTATTTCACAATGCCTGTTCGCTAGAAAAAAAAACACATAGGAGGAGGTGAAATTCTAATTTTCACTTATAACTCAAGTCTGATTTGATTATCATAGGCACTGTAACACAGACTTTCTAATTGTCATGGAATTTTAGTTAATCAAGAGTTGCTTGAAACAAGTGGGCTGAGAGTATGAGGGGGGTGTGTGTGTGTGTGTGTGTGTAAATACGTGCACGTATTTTCACTGCAACTGTACTATTCCAAATGAGATTTAACTTGGCTTTTATCATTTTTATTTGACATTTTATTTGCTAACAGTGTTTTCTGGTATCTGTAGTAATGAGCTAATTTGTCTCATAAATAATTAAAAACACATAAAAACTGTACTGATATTCCTAATGAAAATGCTTTCTGAATTGAGGCTAAACTTACGTTGTCTCTAGTACATGAAAGTAGTGAAAACAAATCTAAAAACAGTAATTATAAATACATCTGAAATTCTGATGTCAAAATATTTATAAGCTTATTTTTGTTAAATTATATTGGTAGCTTTTACATAATTTATTACAACATTAATGCATTTTTATTAATGACAATAGTATTGAACTAAATGTTGTAATGTATGTTATAACAATATGAAACTTTGAGTAATGTATGTTGGGACTGAATACCAGCTCAGACTAAAGCAGAGAAAGAGAGAGACAAATGGATCAACCTATAATGGGTGAATCCAAAACGAATAACCACAGTTTTAAAACACAGGAAATACAGATGGAACTCAGACAAATGCCATAGATATGTTTAGTCTAAATAGTGAGAATAACATCTAGCAATAGTCCTCCACTTGAGTTTACGTATATCTGATTTAAGAGCTTTTTTGTTTTTTTTTTTTAATACCATGGAATACTATGCAACCATATAAAGAATAAGATCAGGTCCTTTGCAGGGACGTGGTTGGAGCTGGAGGCTGTTATCCTTAGAAAACTAATAAGAGGAACAGAAAACTAAATACTGCATGTTCTCACTTACAAGTGGAAACTAAATGATGCGAACACATGGACACACAGAGGGGAACAACACACATTGGGGCCTTAGATGGGGTGGAGGTTGGGAGGAAGGAGAGGATCAGAAAAAAAAATAACTAATGGATACTAGGGTTAATACATGGATGAGGAAATAATCTGCATAACAAACCCCCATGACGCAACTTTATATAACAAACCTGTACTTGTATCCCTTAAAATAGCTTAAAAGTTAAATAAAAAAGAAAATACAGATTTCTTGGGCTCAACCACAGACAAAATAAGAGTCTCTAGCATGAAGCTTTGGATTGTTGCTGTTTTTTATTTTGAGGTAATGGTAGATTAACATGCAGTTGTCAGATGTAATACATATAAATTTCATATACCCTTCACCCGGTTTCTGCCAGTTGTAACATTTTACATAAACAGAGTATAACCAGAAAATTAACATTCATAAGATTTATGTATTATATCCTTATTCACACCACTCCAATTTTACATGCGCTCGTGTGTATGTGTGTGTGCATGCATGCTTTTACATATGCATACTTGTGTGACATCCACCGTGGTCAAGATACAAAACAGTTCATTACAAAGATCCCTTATACTAGCTTTTTATAGTCAAAGCCATCTCCTTTCTTCCCCTGGATTCCCTCGGCAACTGCCAGTCTGTTCCCAAGCTCTCTAATCTTTCCATTTAAAAAATGCTACATAAATTGTATCATAGTGTGTGAAAACTTTTGAGATCAGATTTTTTCACTTAGCATAGATTACTGGAGATCTATCTGAGTTGTTGTGTGTATCAATAGTTTGTTCCTTTTTAATGCTGAGTAGAATTCTATGGTACAAATGCACCACGGTATGTTTAATGACTCCCCCATCAAAGAACATCTGGGTTTTTTCCAGTTTTTGACTCTCACAAACAAAGCTGCTATGATTATTTGTGCACAGACTTTTGTGTGAATATGTTTTTGCTTCTAATGAGATAAATTGCCCAAGTGTGTAATTGCTGGTATTTGCATGTTTAGGTTTATAAGAAGCTACCAAATTGTTTTTCAGTTTGCTTGTACCATATTACATTCCCACCAGCAATGTACAGTTGATCAAGTTTCTCTGCATTCTCTCCAGCATTTATTGTTGTCACTGTTAATTATCTTCGTCATTCTCATAGGTGTGTAGTGATATCTCATTGTGTTTGAATTTGCATTTTCCTCATGGCTAAAGATACTATGTTTCTTTTTCTTTATTTTTTTGAGACAGAGTCTCACTCTGCTGAGCAAGGCTGGAATGCAGTGGCAGGATCTTGGTTCACTGAAACCTCCACCTCCCATGTTCAAACAATTCTCTTACCTCAGCCTCCTAAGTTGCTGGGATTGCATGTGTATGCTACCACACCCAATTAATTTTTTTGTATTTTTAGTAGATACGGGGAGATGGGTTTCACCATGTTGGCTAGGCTGATCTTGACCTCCTGGCCTCAAGTGCTGCATTGGCCTCCCAAAATGCTAGGATTACACATGTGAGCTACCACTCCTGTCCAAGACATTGTATTTATTGTCATGTGCTTATTTGCCATCCCTTCCCTGAAATGTCTGTTGACATTTTCTAATCGGATTCTTTTATTTTTACTGTTGAGTCTTAGCATTCTTTTTATTCTAAATTTAATTCCTTATTATATTTGTAGTTTGCAAATATTTTCTCCCAGTTGATATCTTGTCTTTTTAATCTTTTGAAAGGGTCATATATAGAGTGAAAATTTTTAATTTTGATGAAGTTCAGTTTATCAGATTTTCCCATTAAAGATAGTGTTTTTGTATTAAATGTAATAACTCTTTGCTTATTCTCAGGTCTTGGAGTTACTCCTCTTTTTCTTTGAACGGTTTTATGATTTTTATGAGCCAGTTTGACATAATGTGAGTATGTGGTGTGAGATTTAGGTCAGCGTTCATTTCTGTGGCTTGTGGAAATCTAATTGTTTCAGCATCATTTGTTGAAAAGGCTGTCTTTTTTCCATTGACTTGCTTTTGCACCCTTGCCAAAAATATGCTCTAAAATATGTTAGACGTATTTGGATGGCTCTCTTTCTGGCCTACTCTGGTCTCACAAAATGAATTTGGAATTGTTTCCTCCTCTTCTAGTTTTTGGAAGAGTTTAAAAATATTGGCATTAATTATTCTTGAAATGTTTAGTAGAATTTGTCCATGAATATGTCTGGTCCTGGGCTTCTCTTTTTTGGGAAGTTTTTGATTACTGATTTAATATACTTATTTGTCATTATTGTATGCAAGCTATTATTGACTTTGTTTTGGTATGTGTTTGTAGACAGAATAATAATGGTATATTTATGGGGCAACATCTACACATTGTGTGATAATCAAGTCAAGGTAATTGGTATATCCATCACTTCAAAGTGCTGTCATTTCTTTGCAGTGAGAGATCCAAACTTCTCTTTTCTAGCTGTTTTGAAATATACGTTATTGTTAAGTGTAGTCACTATACTGTACAATGGAGTACTAGAGCTTCTTTCTTTCTTCTAACTGTAATATTTTACCTGTTGACCAACCTGTCCCAATTCCCTCCTTTCTGTTCCCCTCCACAGCCTCTCGTAACCACTATTCGCTCAATTTCTGTGATACCAACTTTTCTTAGATTCCACATATGAATGGGATCATCCTTTTGTGCTTGGCTTGCTTTACCTAACTTAAACTGCTCTAGGTTCATCCATGATGTCACATGTAACAGGATTTTATTGTTTTATGTGGCTGAATGTGTGTATATATATATTCCTTGCATATATATATATATATATGCACTGTATATGCAAGATTGCATTGTGTATATATGTCACACTTTTTTATTTATTCCTCTATTAATGAGCATTTAGACTGATTTTATATCTTGGCTAACAGCCAATAGTTCTACAATAGACATGAAAGTGTAGATATATCTTTGACATACTGATCTTATTTCTTTGGATGAATTCCCAGTAGTGGGATTGTAGGATCATATGGAAGTTCTGTTTTTAATTTTTTGAGGAAACTCCATGCTATTGTCCATAATGGATGTAATAATTTATACGGTGATCAGCAGTGTATGAAAGTTTCTCTTTGACTACATCCTCACCAACAATTGTTATTTTTGTCTTATTGATAATAGCTATTCAAGCTGGAGTGAGCTAATACCTCATTTTGGTTGTGATTTGCATTTTTCTGATTAGTGATATATACCTGTTGGCTATTTATACATTTTATTTTTGACAAATATCTATTCAGATGGTCTGCCCATTCTTTAGATTATTTGTTCTTTTGCTGTTGAGTTGTTTGTGTTTCTTTTATATTCTGGTTAGTAGCCATCTTTCAGATGCATAGTTTGTGAATAATTTCTCCCTTTTTATAGGTTCTTTCTTCACTTAGTTGATTATTTTTATTGTCCAGACACTACTTAGTTAGATGTAAATCCCATTTGACTATTTTTACTTTTGTTGCTGACAATTTTGTGGTCTTATCCAAAAAAGAAAAAAAACCAAACCCTTTCCCACACCAGTGTCATGCAGCATTTCCCGTTTTCTTTTAGTCTATTTCCTTAATAGGTTCAGGTCTACATGTATGTGTTTAATCCATTGTGAGTCAATTTTTGTAAGCAGAGAGAGATAGATAACTAGTTTTATTCTTAGCACGTGGGCATTCAGTTTTCCCATTACCGTTTATGAAAGAAACTGCCCTTTCTCGATTGTATGTTCTTGGTGGCTTTGTTGACAGTTAGTTGATTATAAATGAGTGAATTTATTTCCAGTTTCTTTGTTCTGTTCCATTTGTCTACATGTCTCTCTTTATGACAATTCCTTTCAGCTACTGCTACTACTGCCATACTTTTAGGTCATGTAGTGAGTGTAATTCCTCTAGCTTTGTTCCTTTTTGATCAAGACTGTTTTGACTATCTGGGTCTTTAGTGGTTCCATAAAAATTTGTGGATCATTTTTTTCTACTTCTGTGAAAAATGTCAGTGGTATTTTGACAGAGATTACATTGAATCTGTACACTACTTTGGGTAGTATGGATATGTCATGAATGTTCTTCCAATAGGTAAATAAAGGATTTCTTTTCACTTACTAGTGTTCTCAGTTTCTTTTATCAATGTTTTACAATTTTTATTGTGGAGATTGTTTGCCTCCTTCGTTAAATTTACTCCTTACCATTTTTCGTAGCTATTATAAATGGAATTTCTTTCCTGATTTCATTTTCAGAGTTTGCTGTTGGGATATAGAAATGCTGTAAATTTTTGTATGTTGATTTTGTATGCTTCAACTTGTCTGGGTTCATTAGTTCTAACATTTTTTTTTTTTTTTGGTGGATCTGTAGGGTTTTCTAGATATATCACATTATTGGCAAATGTAAAATTTGGCTTCCTCCTTTCCTATTTGGATGTCTTTTATTGCTTTCTCTGGTGTAATTGCCATAGCTAGGACTTCCAGTAATATAGTGAATAGAGGGGTCAAAGTGGGGATCCTTGTCTAGTTCCAGATTTTAGAGAAAATCTTTCAACTTTTCCCCATTCAATATAATGTTAGACATGGGTTTGTCATGTATGGACTTCACTGTGTTGAGGCGTGTTCCTTCTACAACTAATTTGTTTAGAGTTTATCACAAAGATATAGAAGTTTATGTAATGTTTTTACTGTGTTTATTGATATAATCATCTGGCTTTGTCCTTCATTCTGTTAATGCAGGATATAATATTTATGAATTCTGTATGTTGAACCATTCTTGAACCTCATGGCGAATGATCTTTTTGATATGCTGTTGGATTCAAGTTGCTAGTAACTTATTGAGGATTTTTGCATCTATTTTCATTAGGGATATTGGTCTGTAGTTTTCATTTTTTGCTGTGTCTTTGTCTGGTTTTGGTACTGGAGTAATGAGTTATTCATAGAATGAGTTTGGAATAATTTTTTTTTTTTGAAATAGCTTGAGAAGAATTGACAATAGCTCTTTAAATGTTTGGTAGAATTCTGCAATGCAGCCATCAGGTACTGGGCTTTTCTTTGATGGGAAACTTTTTGTTACTCTATCTTTTTACTATTACTGGTTTGTTTGGGTGTTCTATTTTTTCCTCATTCACTCACAGTAGGTTGGCATGTGTCTAGGAATTTATCCGTTTCTTCTAAGTTTCCTAATTTTTGGACATAAAGGTGTTCATAATAGTCTCTTCTTATCCTTTGAGTGTTTGTAGTATCAGTTGCGATGTCCTTTTTCACCTGAATTCGAGTCATCTCTTTTCCTTAGTTTAAAGGTTTGTCAATTTTGTTTATATTTTTAAAAACCTAAGTCTTTATTTTGTTGTTCTTTTGTATCATTACAGTTTCTATTTTCTTTATGCTATAATTTTTATTACAAATTTTCTTCTAATTTGGGACATTTTTAATGTCTTGAGGTGTAATGGTAGGTAGTTTGAGATAGTTCTCATTTGTTGATGCTATAAACTTTCCTGTTAGCCCTACTTTTACTGTATCTCATAGGTTGGATTATGCTGTGTTTCTATTTTCATTTGTCTCAATGAATTTTTACATATTTTTTAAAATATCATTGATCCTTTGCATGTTCTGGAGTATATCATTTAATTCCATGTATTTTTGTTTCCAAAGTACCCCTTCTTATTGATTTCATGTTTAATTCCATTATGTTCAGAAAACATACTTGATATCTTTATATTCTTTAATTTGCTAAGACTTGATTTGTGGCCTAATGTACAAGCTATCCTGCAGAATGTTCCATGGGTAGTTAAGAATATGTATTCTGAAGCTGTTGGATAGAAGGTCCTGTAAATAACTTTTAGCTACCTTTATTGTAGGGTGAAGTTTTACCCTGATGTTTCATTCTTGATTTTCTTTGCCTAAGTGATCTGTCCATTGCTGAAGTTACGGTGTTGAAGTCTTTATCTGTTACTGTGTTATAATCCATCTCTTCCTTTAAATATATTAATATTTGTTTTATAGATTTAGGTGCTCTAATGTTGGGTACACATATATTAATAATTGTTATATCCTTCTGCTTTATTGATTCCTTTATTATTGTGTAATGGCCTTCATTAGCCCTTTTGACACTTTTTGCTTTAAGTCTGTTTTATCTAATAAAGTACAGCTACTCCTGTTCTTTTTTGGTTTGCATTTGCATGGAATAATTTTTCCATCCCTTCACTTTTAGCATATATGTATCTTTTCATATGAAATGAGTTTCTTGTAGTCAGCATATAGTTGGGACTTGGTTTTTTTAATTCGTTTTTCCACTCTCTCTTTTAATTAGATTATTTAGTCCTTTTACATTCAAGGTCATTGTTGATAGGTGAGTGTTGACTGATGATATTTTGTTACCTGTGCTCTAGTTGCTTTGCAGATCCTTTTTTTCTCTCACATAGTCTTCCTTTGTGGTTAAGTGATTTCCTCTAGTAGTATGTTTTGATATCTTGCTTTTTATGTTTAGTATATTATGGATTTTTGCCTTGGGGATATCACGAGGCTCACAAAAACATTCTGTAATTATAAGTTATTTTAGACTGAAAAAAACTTGTGTGATTGCAAAGAAAGAAAGACAACTGAGAAAACTGAACTTAAACTCCACTCTCCTCTACGTGTTGATTTTTCAGTGTCAGTCTGCACTTTTTATATTGCCTATCTCCAACAAATTACAGTAATGAATAGTTTTGCTTTTTGTTCTTCATACCAGAGGTAACCATTTACCCAAAGTCCAAAACTCCCACAAAGGCACTTTTGTCTTTGTGTGGTTACCAAATCATTGGTTCTGTAGAGCGGTGAGAGCTGGAGACCTGTCTAACCATCTTGCTGACTTTACAACCAGCATTGGTATTTTTTATTTGTTTTATATATTTTTTTTATTATTATACTCTAAGTTTTGGGGTACATGTGCAGAACATACAGGTTTGTTAAATATGTATACAAGTGCAATGCTGGTTTGCTGCATTCATCACCCCATCATCTACGTTAGGTATTTCGCCTAATGCTATCCCTCCTCTGTCCCTTTAGCCCCTGTTAACCCTCCTCTAGCCCCTCTCTGCCCCACAGGCCCCATTGTGTGATGTTCCCCTCCCTGTGTCCGTGTGTTCTCATTGTTCAATACCCACTTATGAGTGAGAACATGCAGTGTTTGATTTTCTGTTCTTGTGTCAGTTTGCTGAGAATGATGGTTTTCAGCTTTATCCATGTCCCTGCAAAGGACATGAACTCATCCTTTTTCTTGGCTGCAGTAGTATTCCATGGTGTATATGTGCCACATTTTCTCTATCCAGTCTATCACTGATGGGCATTTGGGTTGGTTCCAAGTCTTTGCTATTGTGAACAATGCCACAATAAACATACGTGTGTATGTGTCTTTATAAGACAACGATTTATACTCCTTTGAGTATATACCCAGTAATGGGATTGGTTGGTCAAATGGTATTTCTATATCTATATTCTTGAGGAATCACCACACTGCCTTCCATAATGATTGAACTAATTTACACTCCCACCACCAGTGTAAAAATGTTCCTATTTTTCCCACATCCTCTCCTGCATCTGTTGTCTTCTGATTTTTTAATGATCACCATTCTAACTGGCATGAGATGGTATCTCAATGTGGTTTTGATTTGCATTTCTCTATTGACCAGGGATGATGAGCTTTTTCTCATATGTTTCTTGGCTGCATAAATGTCATCTTTTGAGAAGTGTCTGTTCATATACTTTACCCACTTTTTGATGGGGTTTTTTGTTTCTTTCTTGTAAATATGTTTAAGTTCTTTGTAGATTCTGGATATTAGGCCTTTGTCATATAGGTAGATTGTGAGATTCTTTTGCCATTCTGTTTGTTGCCAGTTCTTTCTGAGGATAGTTTCTTCTGCTCTGCAGAAGCTCTTTAGTTTAATTAGATCCCATTTGTCTATTTTGGCTTTTGTTGTCATTGCTTTTAGTGGTTTGGTCATGAAGTCCTTGTCCATGCGTATGTCTTGAATGGTATTGTCTAGGTTTTATTCTAGGGTTTTTATGGTGTTAGGACTTACATTTAAATCTTTAATCCATCTGGAGTTAATTTTTATATAAGGAGTAAGGAAGGGATCCAGTTTCAGCTTTCTGCACATGGCTATCCAGTTTTCCCAACACCGTTTAGTAAATAGGGAATCCTTTCCCTATTGCTTGTTTTTGTCAGTTTTTTCAAAGATCAGATGGTTGCAGATGTGTGGCATTATTTCTGAGGACTGTGTTCTGTTCCATTGGTCTATATCT
>NW_016107752.1:345066-445519 GCF_001604975.1 Cebus imitator
CATTTTCACAATATTGATTCTTCCTAACCATGAGCATGGGATGTTTTCTCATCTGTTAGTGTCCTCTCTTATTTCCTTGAGCAGTGGTTTGTAGTTCTCTTTGAAGAGGTCCTTCACATCCCTTGTTAGTTGTATTCTTAGGTATTTTATTTTCTTTGTAGCAATTGTGAATGAGAGTTCGCTCACGATTTGGCTCTCTGTTTGTCTGTTATGGGTATAGGAATTCTTGTGATTTTTGCACATTGATTTTGTTTCCTGATAAATTGCTTTATCAGCTTAAGGAGATTTTAGGGGGAGACAATGGGGTCTTCTAAATATACAGTCATGTCATCTGCAAGTAGAGACAATTTGACTTCGTCTTTTCCTAATAGAATATCCTTTATTTCTTTTTCTTGCCTGATGGCCTTGACCAGGACTTCCAATACTGAGTTGGATAGGAGTGGTGAGAGAGGGCATCCTTGTCTTGTGCTGGCTTTCAAAGGGAATGCTACCAGTTTTTAATCCATTCAGTGTGATATTGGCTGTGAGTTTGTCATAAATAGGTTTTAATATTTTGGGAGACATTCCATCAATACCTAGTTTATTGAGAGTTTTTAGCATGAAGGGCTGTTGAATTTTGTCAAAGGCCTCCTCTGCATCTATTTAGATAATCATGTGGTTTTTGTCTTTGGTTCTGTTTATTTGATGGATTACGTTTATAGGTTTGAGTATGTTGAATCAGCCTTGCATCCCAGGGAAGAAACCTACTTGATCATGATAGATACGCTTTTAGATGTGCTGTTGTATTCAGTGTGCCAGTACTTTAGTGAGGATTTTCGCATAAATGTTCATCATGGATATTGGCCTGAAATTTTCTTTTTTAGTTGTGTCTCTGCTAGGTTTTGGTATAAGGATGATTTTGGCCTCATAAAAGGAGTTAGGGAGGATTCCCTCTTTTTTTATTGTTTGAAATAGTTTCAGAAGGAATGGTACCAGCTCCTCTTTGTAGCTCTGGTAGAATTCAGCTGTGAGCCCATCTCATCCTGGACGTTTTTTGGTTGATAGACTATTAAGTGCTGCCTCAACTTCAGACTTTGTTATTGGTCTATTCAGGGATAATTCTTCCTGGTTTAGTCTTGGGAGGGTGTAAGTATCCAGAAATTTATCCATTTCCTCTTTATTTTCTGGTTTATTTGCATAGAGGTGTTTATGGTGTTCTCTGATTGTGGTTTGTATTTCTTTGGAATCAGTGATGATATCCCCTATATCATTTTTTATTGAATCTATTTTATTTTTCTCTCCCTTCTTTATTAGTCTGGCTAGTAATCTATCTATTTTGTTGATCTTTTCAAAAAACCACCTCCTGGATTCATTGATTTTTTTTTTTAAGGGTTTTATGTGTCTCTATCTCCTTCACTTCTCCTCTGATCTTAGTTATTTCTTGTCTTCTGTTAGCTTTTGAATTTGTTTGATTTTGCTTCTCCAGTTGTTTAACTGTGACATTAGGATGTCGATTTTAGATCTTATTTCTCTTGTGGACATTTAGTGCTGTAAATTTCCCTCTAGACACTGCTTTAAATGTGTCCTAGAGATTCTGGTACATTGTGTCTTCATTTTCACTGGTTTCAAAGAACATCTTTATTTCTGCCTTCATTTCATTATTTATCCAGTAGTCATTCAGGAGCAAGTTGTTCAGTTTCCATGTAGTTGTGTGGTTTTGAGTGAGTTTCTTAACCCTGAGTTCCAATTTAATTGCACTGTGGTTTGAGAGACTGTTTGTTAGGATTTCCATTCTTTTGCATTTGCTGAAGAGTGTGTTGCTTCCAATAATGTGATCAATTTTGGAATAAGTAGGTTGTGCTGAGAAGAATGTATATTCTGTGGATATGGGGTAGAGAGTTCTGTAAATGTCTATTAGGTTTGCATGGTTCAGACCTGAGTATATTTAGATAATCATGCATCTATTTAGATAATCATGTATATCGTTGTTAATTTTCTGTCTCGTTGATCTAATATTGACGGTGGGGTGTTTAACATCTCCCACCATTATTGTGTGGGAGCCTACATCTCTTTGTACGTCAATAAGAGCTTGCTTTATGTATCTGGGTGCTCCTGTATTGGGTGCATGTGTATTTACAATAGTTAGCTCTTCCTGTTGCATTGATTCCTTTACCATTATGTACTGCCCTTCTTTGTCTCTTTTGATCTCTGTTGGTAATGTCTGTTTTATCAGAGACTAGGATTGAGACACTGCTTTTCTTTTTTTCTTTCCTTTTGCTTGGTAAATCTTCCTCCATCCCTTTATTTTGAGTCTATGTGTGTCTTTGCACATGAGATGGGTCTCCTGAATACAGCACACTGTTTATCCAGTTTGCCAGACTGTATCTTTTGATTGCGGCATTCAGCCCATTTACATTTAAGGTTAATATTGTTATGTGTGAATTTGATCCTGCCATTTTGATGCTAGCTGGATGTTTGGTTCATTGTTTGATCCATAGTGTCATAATGTAAATGATCTTCATAATGTCAATGTTTTTTATAAATTGATATGTTTTTATAGTGGCTGGTACTGGTTGTTCCTTTCCATGTTTAGTTCTTCCTTTAATATCTCTTGTAAGGCAGGTCTGGTGCTGACAAAATCTCTCAGCATTTGCTTGTCCCTAAAGGATTTTATTTCTCCTTTGTTTATGAAGCTTAGTTTGGCTCAATATGAAATTCTGGGTTGAAACTTCTTTAAGGATGTTTAATATTGGCCCCCACTCTCTTCTGGCTTGTAGGGTTTCTGCCGAGAGATCTGCTGTGAGTCTGATGGGCTTCCCTTTGTGGGTAACTCAACCTTTGTCTCTGGATGCCCTTAGCATTTCTTCCTTCATTTCAACCCTGGTGAATCTGACGATTATGTGTCTTGGGGTGGCTCTTCTCAAGGAGTATCTTTGTGGTGTAGCCTGTATTTCCTGGATTTGAATGTTGGCCTGCCTTGCTAGGTTGGGGAAGTACTCCTGGATTATATCCTGAAGATTGTTTTTCAACTTAGTTTCATTCTCTCTGTCACCTTCAGGTACACCAATCAGACATAGAACTTTCCTGTATGAGGTGTCTCCCAGTCAAGATACATGGGGGTCATGGAGCCACTTCAGAGGGTAGTCTGTCCCTTATCAGAGCTCGATGACTGTGCTGGGAGACCCGTTGCTCCCTTCAGAGCTGGCAGGCAGGGACATTTAAGTCGGCTGAACTGTATTCACAACTGCCCCTTTTTCCAGGTGCTCTGTCGCAGGAAGGTGGGAGCTTTATTTATAAGTCCCTTATAAGCTGCTGCCCTTTTTCAGAGATGCTCTGCCCAGTGAGGAGGGAGTCTAGTGACACAGTCTGCCTGTAGTGGCCTTGCCGAGCAACTGTGGGCTCCATGTAGTCGCTGTGTAAACTTGCAGGTTACATTTGAAATTTACCCTCTCAGCAATTTTGAAATGTGCAATATTCTATTATTAAGTATATTCTTGCCATGTTGTTTAATAAAACTAAAAAGTTTTTCTTCTGTCTGATTGATATTTTGTATTTTTTGACCATCATCTCCTTATTTCATCATCACATAACCACCATTCTACTCTCTGCTTCTATGAGTTTGATTGTTTTAGATTCCACCTACTGTGAAAACATGAGTATTTGTCTTACCTGGCTTATTTCACTTAGCATAATATTTTCTAATTGTAGCCATGTTGCCACAAGTTGCAGATTTTCTTCTTTTTAAGGCTGGATAGTATTCCATTGTGTATGCATATACATTTTCTTTTTCTTTTTTTTCTTTTTTTTTTTTTTTTTGAGACCGAGTCTTGCTCTGTCCCCAGGCTGGAGTGCAGTGGCGCAATCTCGGCTCACTGCAACCTCCGCCTCCAGGGTTCAAGTGATTCTTCCGCCTCAGCCTCCCGAGTAGCTGGGACTAGAGGCGCATGCCACCACACCTGGCTAATTTTTGTATTTTTAGTAGAGACAGGGTTTCATCATGGCGAGAATGGTCTTGATCTCTTGACCTCGTGATCTGCCCGCCTCAGCCTCCCAAAGTGCTGGGATGATAGGCGTGAGCCACTGCTCCTAGCCCTACATTTTCTTTATACATTCACCTGTTGATGAACACATAGGTTGATTCCTTGGCTATTGGTTGGGTCATTTAGCTATTGTAAATACTGCTACAATGAACATGGGAGTGCAGGCATTTGAAAATCTGATTTCAAACATATTGTACAAAAAACCAGAGTGGAATTGTGAAATAATGCAGTCATTCTATTTTTAGATTTTTAAGGGAAACTTCATACAGTTTTCCATAAAGTCTGTACTAATTTACATTCCATGAACAGTGTGCAGGGGACCCCTTTCCTCCACATTCTCATCAACACTGTTGCCTTTTGTATTTTTGATAGTATTTGTTCTTACAGATGTCAGATGATAACTCATTCTGGTTTTAACTTGCATTCCCATAGTGATTAGTGAGGTTAAACTTTTTTTTTTTTCATCAGTCTTCTGGCCATTTGTATTTCTTCTTTTGAGAAATGTCTATGCAGGTCACTTGCTCATTTTTTATTTGGGTTTTTTATTTTCTTTCTATTGATTTTTTTGGAGCTACTTACTTATTTTGCATATTATCTTTTCATCAAATGTCTGGCTTGCAAAATATTTTTTCCCACACTCTATATGTTATCTTTATGCACTCTTAATTATTTTGGTGAAAGAATAATCTAAAACCGAGCATAAGCTTTAGATAAATTGTTCCAGATGAATAGGTCTCTCTAAGCTTTCAGACTTATAAGATTACTATGGGGGCACACACAGTGTATTCATCCGTTTTCACACTGATATAAAGAACTGTCAGAGACTGAGTCATTTCACCAAATTTACTCACAGTTCAGCATGGCTGGGGAGGGCTCAGAAAACTTAAAATCATGGCAGAAGGTAAAGAAGAAGCAAGGTACCTTCTTGACAAAAAGGCAGAAAGAAGACAATACAGGGGGAACTAGCACACACTTATAAAACCGTTGTATCTCCTGAGAACTCACCATCATGAGAACAGCTTGGGGGATGGTGCCCCCATGATTGAATTACCTCCACTTAGTCTCCCTGTTGACCTGTGGGGATTATGGGGATTACAATTCAAGATGAGATTTTGGGTAGGGACACAGCCAAACCATATCAGTTAGTATCATATTACCTGGAAGTGTCTAAGATAGGAAACCCAGTTTGCCAGGATCAGAGTCAGATGTTTTCCTTCAACAAGAGTAACAACATGCAGATGGCTTTTCACTATCTGTAGTTTTACCAATCCAGAGGCATCTCATCAATGAGTGCTATTTTTCAATGAGCAAATTGGCTTGAAAACACTGCTGATGTTTTACCTTTGTCAAGTTTCCAAAGAAGGAGAGCTATGCATTTTACTGAACCCAAGGTGCTCTTCTCCTGCAGAAGGGAATAGGTTTATTAAACTTTTACTCACACTGCTAAATTTTGGTAAATCCTGCCAGATTATACTCCAAAAAGTTTAAATCGGTTTACACTCAAGGAAGACAAAATGAGAGTGTTACTTTTCTCACACTGTATATTTTAAATATTTAAGTTTGACAATACAATGCATTATTACTTTTACTTGCATTATCTTTATGGGTAATTTTGAAAATATCTATGTTAATTTAAAATTTGTCAGTGAGTTAACTTGCTATATGACATCTTTTTCTCACTGATTTAGAGCAGTTTTATATATTAGGAAGATCATATTTTTGTTTGTTACATGTAATAGATACATTTCCTTATGCTTTGTCATTTCTCATGTCTTTTACCTTTTTAATAGTACGTTTGTTTAAGATGAAGGTAAAGATAGTTGTATTAGTCCCTCTTCACACTGCTGGTAAAGACATACTTGAGACTGGGTAAATTATAAAGAAAAAGAGGTTTAGTAGACTGACAGATTACCTGGGGAGGCCTCACAAACATGGCAAAAGGTGAAAGACATGTCTGAAATGACAGCAGGCAAGAGAGAAAATGAAAACCAAGCTGAAGAGGTTTCTCTTTATAAAACCATCAGATCTCGTGAGACCCACTACCACCAGAATGGTGTGGCGGAAGCCTCCCCCATGGCTCATTTTTCTCTCATCAGGTCCCTCCCACAACGCATGGGAATTATGGGAGCTACTATTCCAGATGAGATTTGGGTGGGGACACAGCCAAACCATATCAATAATTTTATGGTCAAATATGCCACTTTTTTCCTCATGACTTCTGAAACTTGCATTAAGATTGCAGTATGTTTGTCATCCAAGTTTCTAAATATATTTACCACATTTTCTATTGGAACGTTTATGTTTTATGTGGAGACTGTTCATTCTGTCTCAGTGATCCCTTTGAGGGTACTCATCGTACACTTTGTTATTGAAAGTTGATTAGGGCACTGCCCTACTTCTCTTCCTGTCGCCAAGCTCACCTTGGGAGTCCCCTAAGGCAGGTCCTCCACTTAATTTAGAGCTTGCTAGCTTGTGCCTGAGAGATGAATCCCATCACAGCAGTTCCATAGCACTTTAATTAATTACTTTGTCAATTGCCCCAGGGACTGCTCTGGCTCCCGAGCTAGATTTCTTCTGATCCTGGGGAGTTTTCTGGTGTTCTATTTGGAAAGGTGTTTTCTTAGAAGTCCCTATAGAGTTGTCAGTTGCTCACCTCTGTGGGATTTCTTTTCTAATTAAATCCCATCTGCTTAATACAGTTAAAAAAATATTTAATAATCCTTGCCCTCTGAAGTCATCTTTCCTGTTTTTCTGTGATTGCTTTCTCTGTCATTTCAATGGGCTTTAGATTGAAATGACAGATAAAGCAATCACAGAAAAACAGGAAAGATGATTCTTTGCTGTTTTCAATCAGGAAAGGGATAAATTAAAGCTTAGGTAGTCAACAAACATAAAAATGCATGATAGATTTTAAGTCTTATTACATGTGTTATAAAGCCTAAAATGACTGAATAATACATGATTTGATCAGTATTTAAAAAGTAATTTAATATATATAATTTTGATTAGATAAATAAAAATATTTTGTTTTACTTTCAAAATGTACTTTTACGTTTTAAAATAAACAATTGGCTGGGCATGGTGGCTCATACCTGCAATCCTAGTAATTTGGGAGGGGGAAGCAAGTGGATGACTTGAGCTTCTGGGCTTGGTGGCATGTGCCTGTGGTCCCAATTACTGAGAAGGCTAAGAGGAAAGGATCACTTGAGCCTGGGATGTCGAGGCTGCAGTGAGACAAGATCATGTCACTACTCCTCAGCCTGGGTGACAGGGTGAGACCCTGTTCCCCACCAAATGTCATTAATTGGATCAAATATTTAATTTAGTTAATACCAGTTTTGAGGAAAAAGGTGTAAACCTTAACATAATTAGCTAATCTAGGTGAAAAGAAGCTTACATTACTAATGATAATCTTTAAAAAGAATGCCAGTATATATTATTAAATAAAATTATTAAAATACTCTGCAGATTGTGACTTAAAGCATAATTTATGGGGTTTGAAATAATAATTTGAAACTACTTTGAGATAAAACTCAGTTCTGAACTGTAAACTTAGGACTTACGACAGCAGTGATGCTAGCTGACCTCATGGTGGCACAGGTAACTGGCAGGCCACGACAGAGGCACATTTTATAGAAGGTCCAGTAGGATCTCAGTGCCCTGGTTAACTTCACTGGGTGTCAGTAACATAGCAGCCATGAGATGCTCGTGAGTCGTTTGGGGAGAATTGAAAGATACTGCACTTTATCACAATATTAGTAGGTGCATCAACAGTGGCAATAGTGAAAGCGCCAGAAAGTGACAGGAATTATCAAAAGCCTCTTATTTGTTCACACGACTACATGAGCCATCTGCTGACTCACAAGAGTAGGTAAGATCTGAATTTAAGATCTGAATTTTTAGGCAACAGTTTAAATGCTCATTTGACTTCCTTGAGGCTATGTCACCTAGTATATATATTGGTCTGGAATTCTAGACCTATCAGAACTAGAGATATTCATGGACGTAGAAGATATTTAATTAATAGGACAGAATGAGCTCACCCAAAGTGAGCATGAAGTTGGACAAAAAAAAAAAAAACCTAGTACACCACATTTAGAGTAATGCTTGTTAAATATGAAATTAAAACTGCAGATCACAAATGTTTATAAGGTGTCTACATAAATTTACTGAAATTACTATAATCTTATAATTTATTAAAACAAAATATAGTGTTCACTTTGAGTATGCAATTTTAAAAAATACTTTGCAGCACAGTTCAAATTGTGTGAAATCAGATATTCCCACATCAACTCTTGAGCTCTTCTGTTCCTGGGGGAAGGATGTTTACAGAGACTTGCACCAATATTGAATGGAATTAATGTAATCTAATAAATATGTATCATGTTCTCAGGAGGAATAAGATGTGCTTGTTTCTTTTTTGAGGAATATGACATTAGAAACGCAAGCTCAACATTGAAAGATTTACAGCCTAAATGGAGAGAATAATACATATATGATTAACCGTAAAAACAGAAGAAATGCAGCAAGAGCAAGTACGGATTACAAAAAAGCAAAGCTGAACCTTAGTCTCAGAACTTGTAAAAGCTTTACCAATGAGCTGGCGTTTTAGCTACTTCCTAAAAGAGGAATACGCTTTCAGCAAGTGGATAGAGATAATAGATAAGGGAAAATGACTGAAGTCCAGAAGTTTGAGAGACATCCTCATGAGAGGGGGTGCCAGGAAGGGTTGGAGAATGAGTGTTAAGTGTATGTGGTGGCGAGTTGTGGGCAAGGGGCTGGTTACAAGTGGCATTGGAGAGAGGGTGTGTTTTAGCCTCGCCTTGATTGCACTTTAAGGAATTTAAACGATTTCAGGTAGAGGAAACACATGACAAATTGTTTATTGTATAGATCAGTGATCCCCAATCCCCAGGACACTATCAGGACCGGTTTGTTGCCTGTTAGGAACAGGGCCACATAGCAAGAGGTGAGCAGCAGGCGAGCAAGCAAAGTTTCAACTGTATTGACAGCCACTTTACTGCCTGAGCTCTACCTCCCATCAGATCAGCGGGGGTGTTAGATTCTCTTAGGAGCATGAATCCTATAGGGAACTGCTCACACAAGGGATCTAGCTTGCATGCCTCCTATGAGAATCTAAGGCCTGATGATCTGTCACTGTCTTCCATCCCACCAGTTGGGACCATCTAGTTGCAGGAAAACAAGCTCAGGTCTCCCACTGATTCTGCTTTATGGTGAGTTGTATAATTGTTTCATTATCTATTACAATGTAGTAATAATAGAAATAAAGTGTACAATAATGTAATGTGCTTGAATCATCCAAAAACCAACCCCCAACCCACTCCAGGTTTGTGGAAAAATTGTCTTCCACATAACGAGTCCATCGTGCCAAAAAAGGTTGGGGTCCGCTGATACAGATAGCAAGCATCCTACTGCAAGTGAAAGTAAATGGAATATTTAAATATCCACATTACAAACAATGTTGGCACTCTGTAATGTTGCTGCATTTAACCTGAATTAGCATTTTAAAGGTGACCTTAGGGAAGTATTATTCATGATACCTTTGTTTCCCTGTTTCTATTTTTAAGTGATTCTCAAAGTTTCTTTATGTATATATAAATAGCTTTTTATTAAAAAGTATTTTCTCATGAAACACTGAATATCTTAATGCAGTCAGTGTTTCTTCATTTAAATCGTTGCTCATGAGATCTCTTTGGAGTTAGATAAATGAATCAAATTACACATATTTTTATGACTCTCCAAATATATTTTTATATTTTTTCTAAGGACAGAGGACCAAGTCATTTTGCTAGTAATTTTTCACTATTTTTCTGCCAACATTTTCAACACAGGTTATTTTAAATGTATACATGTGTTTGCCTTTGTGTAAAATATTTGCAAATATGGCAGAGATACAATGATATCTGACTATTTAAAACTTTTAAGTGATGAATTCAAGGATCTAGTTTATTGGGTATACTGAGGAACCTCTCTGCTAGGGCTTAGTTGCCTATTATACTGCACCTGCTCAATAATATGTTAAATGAGTGAATGAATACAGTAACGATTCCCGTTTATTGTAAAACATTTAGAATATACAAATTGTTTCTTAAAACTAAAATCATTCATAGTTTTTCACCTATCATGTCCTTCCAGTTATAGTCCTTACATACTTACAAAATGATTATTTCTTGTTTGTTTTTAAGCCTAGAAATCTAATGTGTACTTTTACAAGGTCATTAAATGCTATTCTACAACATGAATTTTTATGGCCTAATAAATATTCCACTGTAAGAATAATTTAAGTGCATTGATTTTATGATGGTAAAAGTTATTTATTGACACTTTTTTTTACACATGGGTTCTCCGTCTGACACCCAGGCTGCAGTACAGTGGCATGGTCATAGCTTACTATTAGCCTTGAATTCCTGGACTCAAGCAAGCCTTTCAACACAACCTCCTCAATACCTGGGATTACACGTATGAGCCTCTGTCTCTGGCTTGATTTTTTATTTTAAAAATTATTTCTTTAATAGAAATATGGCCTAAGAAGGGTAGATCATGGCTGTTTATTCTCCAGTGAAGAGCTTCAGTTAAGAAGATGCAAATATGTGAATGTTCATTCACGGTTTTATTCATTCATACATCTATTTATAAATATTGAAGTCTATGTGCCAGGCATTATGCTACCTGCCAAGGATTCCATAATGAATGCTTCAGCTGGAAGGCAGGAGTCCCAGATGACACTGATGTGTTTGAAATGTAGGGTTTTCCTTTTGTTGTCTTCTTATTTTTTCCATTAGGCACAAATCAAGGCAAAGGCGTGAGGGGCAAATAAAGTTCAAATATTTTCTTTGGAATTTATTATTTGCAAAGGAAACCATTTGTACTCACTGAGGAACTTGATATGCAATACTTCATTTTTCATGTCCTAGTGTGACAGCAAAACTATAATAACAGAACCATAAAGTACTTCCAAGAGAAGTATTTTTGTTCTGGCTTTATTATGGTCCTATTGCCTCCACAGCATAAAAAGAAAAGTGGGAAACTTTTATAAGATACTTATTAAATTACCTGAGTAACTAAACAGAGTTAGGAAAGTGGATCATCTATAAAAGGTTTATTTCAAGAAAAACAGGGTTACTTCAATTAGGATAGAAAAATATGTATTTAATCTAGAACACATTGTGTTCTCAGTGATTTGGGTGATTTAAACTATAATTTGAAAGGCTGTAAAGGGTAGCTGTACCATTTACAAGTTAAGAAACACAGCATAATCAAAACAGAATCAAATTTAACCATTTGACTCTATTTGAAGTTAAGGTCCAAGATTTCTTATAAGCAGTAATTTAATCTGAAAATATATTTTTTGGCTCCGTCAGTTAAAATGGATACTAAAAGTACCGCTTTTGCATCTGAAGTCAGCCTTCGTGTATTAGCTGTGTTCTGCATTTCATAGCAGGCCTTGTAAGTTAGTAAGTATAAAGTTCTTAGAACTGTGCTTCAGAAATTACTCTGTGTCCTATGAAAAGGTAGATGACTGTGTAACAGTGGTAAGTCAGTCACATGTATTACCTTACTTACTCCTCACATATTCCGTGTGAAGTACATACAGAAGGAAGCGGAAGCAGAGAGACTTAAAGTCGCAAAGCTGGTAAGCAGCAGGTGCTAGAATGAGAACCCAGGCTCGTGTGATTTTAAAGCCTGGAATTCTTCCATCCAGAGAAGTTGTCTCTCAGTATACCATGATTGTCACCCTACTTGGTGACATTGAAGCTAGACTCTGACTGCCAGGTCATTTCAGCTGTGAAGAGGGGTCAGCATTATAGGCAGAAACAACAAAGTAAAGAGAGTCACAGAGGTGTGGTGTCTGTCATGGCTTGGAAGGTCATTTGTGCCTTTCAGCAAAGCAGCTGTCTCAGAGATTACCAATGGCTGGAAAATTTCCAAATTCCTCCCAGCTTTACATGGCTAGTGCCTTCTAGTTCTGTGAACTTTTTGACATTTTTCTTTTCCTGATAGAAACTGTAAAGTTATCTTTGATTTTTCCCCTAGTACCTCCTATCTAGTCAGTTATAAAGCCTATTTAATAGTAGTTCAGAAAATATTTTCATTCTCCACACTCTTCATCATTACTTTTGCCAATTATAGCCCGAACAGTCATCAGGTCTTACACTGGCTCTGTTAAGTCTCCAAACTTCTCTGAGCTTACTGGCCACCTTGCTGACTGTTAGGTTTATAAATCAAACTTCTGATGACACCAGTCACCGTAAAAGCTACTATCTAAAAATGAAGATCAACTCTAAAGTAGCAGATGACACCCTTCCGGTATAGACAGTGTACAATTCTTGCTTCTTTTACAGTGACTCATGCTAATTCTCCTCACAGCTATTCATTTCATGTTTTCGTTTTTCTTTAATTTTTCTGCACTCTCTTTTCTTTGAGTCACTTGAACTTGACCGATATGTAAATGTTTTCCATGGGCACAAAACTGGGAGGAGGCAAAGTTGGGGACAGTGATGCTTATACATGGCTCAGGTTCAAGCACAAATCCCTGTGTATCTTCACCTTGCCTTGATGGCTGTCAATAGCCAATTAAGATCATAGCTTTCTAATTTGTTGTTAAGTTACTCATTTATTTTTAAAACTGACATATACAATTGTATGTATTTATCATAGACACCAGGTACAGCAGGAGGTTTTGAAGTACATAGACATTATTGGATGATTACATCAAGATAATTTGTGTTAATATATTATCGAATGGCCATCAATCTTACAGCATCCTCCACACATCATATAATTTTATTTAGTTCTTACTTGACTAAGAATTTCTCATAAGCAGTGACTAAATCTAAATAATTTTATTAGTTTATCATTTCATTTCATAATATAATGCCTTGCACATCATAGGCAATAAATATTATTCAAATGAACAAGAAGAGGTGAATTACTTTTATTTTCTTTAAAGCAAAACATAAATTTATCTCAGGAATTAGCAGTAATTATTCCAATGCTTGGTCTTTAATATTATAAAATAAATCAAGCTAGACTTATTTTGTATTACCCTCAGTGTGATGTATTTTGCTTTTCAAAAATAACTTTCTTTAAAGAGTTTTGAACGAAAGGTTCTAAGTTCCAAAGTCCATTTCTGTCTTAACTATTCTCCAGAACCTCATACCTGTCACACCTGTGAGCCCAGAGTTGGCCTTACATGCTTTGCTTACTAAAGTCTTAGAATTTTTTAAAATTTGTGAATGTAGCCTCCTATGCATTCTTATTTTACTCTATTTTTTACCAAAAGTAGTTTAGGAAAATATTATTTAAAGTTAATCTGAGTAGATTCAATGATCTAATGAATGAAATAATAATTTAAGATAAAGAATATAGTTTTATTATCCAAACTGTTGTCATAACATAATATTACTTTATATTATATAGGGAGGAGGATGTTGATGATAACTGTAATTTTACAAGAAGTAAAGTCTATACCACATAGACTGACAACAGCAACAGGAAACAAAAACCATCAGTGAAAGGACAGTACAACCCATACTCCTAAACATATTTGGTATTAAGTTCCAAGGCCCTCTGGTAGGACAGTAACAATACACATCTAAAATTGTAAATATAACTTGCCTATGTAATATTTCTCACCTTTTTTTTTTCTTTTCAAGATTGATCCTTGCTATGTCACCCAGGCTGCAATTCAGTGGCCTTATCTCTCAGCTCACTGCAATCTCTGTCTCCTGGGTTCAAACGATTCTCTTGCCTCAGCCTCCGGAGTAGCTGAGATTACAGGCATGCGCCACCACACCCAGCTAATTTTTGTATTTTTAGTAGAGATAAGTTTCACCATATTGGCCAGGCTGGTCTTGAACTCCTGACCTTGTGATTTACCCACCTCGGCTTCCCAAAGTGCTGGGATTATAGGCATGAATCACCGCACCGGCCCTTTCCTCACCCTTTTCAACAAATGGTAATAAATCATTACAACTTATCTTCTTTAAATCATATTTACACTTTAGAATTTAATTTCAGAAGAAACAGGAAGAATTTTAAATCCTTCTTAACTTTTCAGTCAGATCATTAACAAATGAAATACATATTAAAACCTTTATTGAATTGGACATGTGTAACGTTCTAAGCATTGCGCTAGGCGCTAGGCACAAAGTAAAGTGGACAACATAGCTTCTACCCATTGAGGAGAAATTAAAATAGAAAACTACAGTGCTACAAAATAAAAGATACAATAAAGATAGATACAATAGGAGTGAGTCAGTATTATCAAATCATATGACTTCTGAAGGCAACAGAAACTGTAAAAGAATTTTATGCAATAAGCCATATCATCATATTGTTTGAACATATACTACGGGTTCATCATCAGTTTACCTCTTTTACTTAGAACTTAAAACATTTTGAAAGCATTTCTTTCTAAAATCTGGGCTTTCAGGTACTTATAATATCATTTACCTCAAAAAATCTTTAGAATACAGCTGCATTAATGATGTACAGCTAGTGTTCGACTTACGACCACGATTGGTTCCAACAGACCGGTCTTAACATGATTTGGTCGTAAGTTGAATAGGCTATATATACAGTACTGTGAAATGATGTTATAAAAATCTTTAAGTCATATTTTATGATAATTTTCATTATTGTTATATATCATAATTTTCTTTGTTTATTTTATGCCATTTGTATCATCTCTACACCATTTTGTTTCTTATTTTTACATTCGTCAGGTTTAAGTAAAACACTGCATTACCAGTACAACTGGTTTAATATTTGCAAAGAGTACAAAATTACAAAATACAGGTGCATACAAAAATACAAAATACAGGTGTAAAAAATACCATAGGAAACATTTTCCCAATTGCAAAACATATCAAAATATATAGACATGTGCGAAACATTTTATTGGCCACGGGTGCTTGGCTGCAGATCATTGATGTCGTCATCTGAGGCAGCAGTTGGGGTTACCGGAGTTGGTTTTTTCATAAACATGGTGAGCTTTGTCTGAATTGTATGTTTCTTTTTTCCTTCATAAATTTCACGATACAGACGAAACACATCGTGCGCCATCCATTCAATCCTTGCAAATCGTTCGATGTTTGGGTCTACTGCTTCGAAATGTATAAGAACTTTATTCAGTAAAGATAAACCGTCTGAGAATCCCTTAGTGGTGAACTTTCTGGCTCCTCCTCTTCTTTCTCTGCTTCTCTTCTTTCTTCTTCTGCCACTCTTTCTTCTTCCAGTTCGATTAGCTCTTCATTTGTAAGTTCTCTGGATTCTTTCTCTAGCAACTCTTCGACATCTTCCATTTCACACTCCAAAGAAAGGTCTTTAGCGAGTTTTACTATTTTTTCCTAAATCGTTTCAAGTTCATGTTCACTGTCAAATCTGTCAAAGTCATTAACATAGCGCTTAACACAATTTTTCCAGATGCCATTCATGCACTTTGTCGTCACAGCCTCCCAGGCGGTAGCGATATTCTTGATACACATCAAAATGTTGTAGTGTCTCCAAAAATCTACAGCGGAGCAGTCGTGGCTAGGGATTGTGGTCGTAAAGTCAAATGGTTGTAAGTTGCATAGGTCGTAAGTCGATCAATAACTGTATGTGGAAGACAGGTGTGTGAGAATATTGTACCAAACGTGTGTGTGTGGGGGGGGGTGGGGGGTGTGTGTATGTTATTTTTTGAGATGGAGTCTCACTCTGTCGCCAGCGGCACAATCTTGGCTCACTACAACCTCCACCTCCCTGGTTCAAGCAATTCTCCTGCCTCAGCCTCCCGAGTAGCTGGGATTCCAGGCACATGCCACCACGCCCAGCTAATTGTTGTATTTTTAGTAGAGATGGGGTTTCACCATGTTGACCAGGATGGTCTTGACCTCTTGATCTCGTGATCCACCCACCTCGGCCTCCCAAAGTGCTGGAATTACAGGCTTGAGCCACCATGCCCGACCTCACAATTAAGTATATTATAAGCAGCATTAAGATCTCCTCCAGAATGTGAATTCCCTTGAGACCCAACTTAAGAGACGCAAAAACCTTTCAGTCTTTGGGGTAAGATGAGTTCAAATGTTACTCTCGCAAAAGTGTTTTAGAGCAGGCTCATACTCGCTTGGAAGAGTTAATTCTGTGTATCACCTTTTGCTACCCCGTGTTCAATGACATCACATTGATAGCTCAGAACTGGCCATCATGGCGGTACTCACAAATCAGCAGATGCTTCAAGTAATATTTCTTTTTTCTTTGCCTGACCTCCAGAGATCCAGTTTACCTGCCTAGCACTGCTTAGGTGTGATGCCTGCCTAGAAATGTGGTAGTTGGATATGTTATCCCTCTAAATTTTTCTACTATTCTCTTATTAAACAGGTCCATTTTCTACTCAATTTCAGTGTCTTTTTCCCATTACTGTCATGACGCCCAATTCCTTGCACACAAGATTGATTTCATTAAATTTACTTTGATCCTTGAAATATATACAAGTTTAGATTCATCATCCCTATCCTATTTATCACTATTGTATTTATCCCCACACCTGAAATGTGACACTACTTGGGCGAATCAAATATTAAATACCTTAATAAAATTTCAGCAGTTACATCACAAGGAAAGCCAGCGATATAGCTGTATCATGTTATATTATTTTTACTTTTATTTCCTTTTAAAAAAGTCAAACTGGATTGTTCTGTGAATACTGGGTTAGTTTCAATAATCATTCTCCCTATTAGTGTTGAATTACCTAGAGCTAACGATTGCTATGCATATCTTTAATAACTCATGTGAAACATAGAATAAGTTGGTTTCTATTTGTGAATTGCATAATTTTAAGCAACTTAACTAGATATAAATGCTGGACGGCTACACTGGACACTATTTCACATCCAGTCACCAAATGATGAATGTCACAGTGTTTATATAATTTCCTCATAGCTTAGAATTCATAAATAACACTGTTCCAGGAAAAAATTAAGCTTTGTGCGGACACTTAGAATATTCTTGGCAAACATTTATGAAGAAGATGATTTGAGACCTTTCGAGAATTCCATGCTGGTCTGCATTTCATTTTTATGCAAATTCAAAAATAAAATTATGCCAATATTCTTTTGAGTAACTACTGAGCTGTTGTCTAGAAACCGTATTTTTCATTTCTGGTTGGTGAAATGTCTCTTGCCAAAAGCAAAAGTAATTTGTGAAGTAGGATTCTGTTCCATACTCTGTGGACTCCTACAAGTCATCTCTACAAGGCTGAGCAGCTTTTAGGTTGTAAAGTGGCAGCAGCAGGAATGTGCGTGGTGGTGGTGGGCAGGTTGTATTTGCAACTGCCAACCACCACAACCACAAATTTCTGAAGTATCTGCCAGGCCCTGGGAATCCCATTTAAATATCCCTAGGTTGATACTTAAACAGTGTTATAAATTCTTTGAGGATTTTTCTCTAGTCTTCTGAAAATCTGATAATATAACATAAAACTATACCTTACCCTAAGTTTAAGGAGTCTTTCGTTACTTTTAGGCCACATGTCCCAAAATGAAGAATAATTACAATAGCTCTTCTCATATCTGTGCCAGAAATAATCACAAGTGCTTGAAATGATTTACTTTTTCTGATTTTTTTTTTTTTTTTGAGACAGAGTTTCTCTCTTGTTGCTCAGGCTGGAGTGCAGTGGTGCGATCTCAGCTCACTGCATCCTCCACCTTTTGGGTTCAAGTGATTCTCATGCCTCAGGCTCCCAAGTAGCTGGAATTACAGGTGTCCACTCCCATGCCAAACTAATTTACTGTGTTTTAAGTAGAGATGAGGTTTCATCATTTTGGCCAGCTGGCAGGCTGACCTCAGGTGATCCACCTGCCTTAGTCTCCTAAAGTGCTGGGATATTTTTCTGAATCTTAAGCTGATTCAAGGTGAAATTTTCAAAGTATATTTTGTTCATGCCATCTCATTTTGAGAAATTTTCCAACATTATCATTTAACTCCAATACATTCTTTTACAAAGTAAACTGCAGCATTATCTAGGTCAATTATTCCCAAACACTTGCAGGTGACCAAAAACACATTGGGAACCTTTCAAAAAATTACAGACTGCCAAATCCCTCAGCTTTAAAAAAAAGAGCAGAATACAGTTTTCATCTCTTTTTTTTTTCCTTTCTAGATGGGATGACTGCTGGCATCCTACAAAATGAGAAATATCAAAATCTTAAATAATAAAAATAGCATTCTTGGCTTTTCCAGGGTTCCTTTAAAGAAGATTCAAAGAAGGAAGGAGGGGGAACCCTCTGGAACTGTATGTTACACAATATCCAGTAATTTATTCTTTGCAGAGATTTGTAGTTAAGGAAAGCTTTTACTTTACTTTTTCTGATTACAAAAGAAACACCCACCTTTAAGGAAAAGGAGGACATTTGCATAGATTTAAATTTTCTTCCTGCGAATGCACATGTATGTATCACTGAAGTGGTTTTAATAAATGTCCACACATTTTTTATACTCCTCCCTCAGGACATGGAGCTTAATTCACCTTGCCCTCAAGTGTGGGCTGGACTTAGTGATTCTCTTCTAATATGTAGAAGATGAAAAGAAAAAAACAGTAACCTTACAGTGAAGGAAACTGGTATACACTACTTATTCAAGTGGTCAAGGTTAATATCACCAGTAATAAGTCATGTTATCATGTAACCAGTGTTAGGATGCAATGAGGACTTTTCGCCTCTGTGGTGTTCTTACCCCACAAATTCGTAAGCCTAGACTAACCATCAGGAAACGTCTCAAAGACAAGTTGAGAAACACTCAATAGAATATTTGACCAGTACTCTTAAAAATATGCCTAGGCCATTAAATACAGAAAAAGAGACCAGGTGTGATGGCTCACACCTGTAATCTCAGCACTTTGGGAGACCAAAGTGAGCAGATCACTTGAACCCAGGAGGTCAAAACCTGCCTGGAAAACATGGTAAAAGCCATCTCTAAAATATCTCTAAAAATGTGTAAATTATCTGGGCATGGTGGCACTCACCTGTAGTCCCAGCTACTCAAGAGGTTGAGGAGGGAGGATCAATTGAGCCTGGGAAGTTGAGGCTGCAGTGAGCCATGTTTGTGCCACTGCACTTCAGCCTGGGTGACAGAGGAAGATCCTGCCTCAGAAAACAAACAAATAAAAAGGACAGAATGAAAAACTCTCTCATAGCTCTAGCTTAAAGGAGACTAATGAATCATGACAACTAAACGCAACCTTGGATCTTACAAAAAAAAAAAAAAAGAAAATACTGGAAAAGATACTTAAATCTAAATAAAACCTGTTGTTTTTTTTAAAAAATCTAAATACTGTACCAACACCCAGTAAAAAAAAAAGACATATCACTTTGACAATATAGGAAAACATATTGAAAAATACATAAGTAGCACTTAGTGTATTCATATATAATTACTTTTAATAGGTAATTTTTTGTCATAAAAATGTATATTTTACATCATTGAGATTATTAAATATTAAATTATTTTATAATTCTGTTTTGCAATTCTTGTAAATCATAAATATTTTGTCTCAAACTATCAATAATATAATTTTAACCACTTATAAAAGTGGTTATTAATAAATTGGGACTTTACTATATGTGTTTATGATATGGTTTGGCTGTGTCCCCACCCAAATCTAATCTTGAATTTCCACGTGTTGTGGGAAGGATCCTGGGAGGTAATTGAATCATGGCTTCAGGACTTTTCCATGCTGTGCTTGTGATAGTGAGCAAGTCTCATAAGATTTGATGGTTACTATAAGGGGCAGTTTTCCTGCACAAGCTCTTTGCTTGCTGCTGTCCATGTAAAATGTGACTTACTCCTCCTTGCCTTCCACCATGATTGTGAGGCCTCCCCAGCCACATGCAACTGTAAATCCAACTAAACCTGTTGATTTGTAAATCGCCTAGTCATGGGTGTGTCTTTATCAGCAGTGTGAAAATGGACTAACGCAGTCCATATATGTTTTTATTCCTGATTCATTACAGCTAGCATGTTTTGGAATTTTTTGTTAAAAGTTTTTACACATCCCATATTATAAACTTTACAAATTATTTTCTTAAATTGACATTTTCTTCATAATTTCAAGCTAATAGCTCCATCTCATATGCTTAAAAGACATCTGATGGAAACCATTGTGATTTTTCTGTTACTCATCTCTGTAAGTATATATGACAACAGTTTAAGTCGGGGGATTGCTCTGGGCCTCTCTCCCTGTTCACTTGCATACTAACAAAATTCTCTTTCTGGGATATACATTAGAAGAGGGATTCATGTAGAGATTAACCAATGTTCTACCATTGAGCAGGCCTGTACCAAATCAGATATGTTGAACTCAAAATCTCTTTTGTTTCCATTATTTCTCTGACTAAAGTTAAAATGTTCTTTTCTATACTCTGAATACACCTCTAATTTTGTGTGACACATGCTAAAAAAGCTAAACCAAAATGTGAGTGAGCTATAAGAAGCACTCATCTTCAGGGGCAAAGAAAAGTAGATATCTCAATTATATTGCAGTCTTCTCTCTTTTTAGATTTCCTTCAAATACTGTTTTAAAAAGATTAATTTGGCTCTCAGTCACATGCTCCCTCTAATTTTAGTATATTTAGCTTGTCATGTAATTGGGACATTGCTGGGAGCTATGGAATCTAGATGTTTTCTGGATAATTAGGGCAACAATAGCACTGAACATCAAGTATGCACAAGGACCCTGATTCATAGGGAATTTTCCTGAGACTAGAGGCAGGTAGATAACACAAGATGTTAAGAGTCCAGAAGAAAATAGATCATGGATGAGATATCTGATGATAAACAGCTGTGAGTGGTTGGAGGAAGTAGGTGGGGAGGGGGTAAGGGCACATTTGTGAACAACCTTAGCCCTACTATAATATTTCTGATGCTTCAAGTGAAATGTCAGCATTTTCACACAAGGAGAGCTTTAGTATTGAGGTAATGTGGGGCTCCATATGGTAAGGTGTGACAGAAGATCTAAATGAATTTTTATCCAAGATGGCTACCTAATTGTTCCACCAACAATTGGTACATAATCATTATTTGTCCCCACTGATTTGATATACGAAATTAATCAATTATCAAATTCTTATTTTTTCTTTTTGGGAGACCAGAGTTCTATTATTACTCAAGGAGTTTTACTGTTACTCAAATCAGTCTCCCTGAACAATTCAGGGAGCAGAATTTTTTTTTTAAATTTTACTTTAACTTCTGGGGTACATGTGCAGGTCTTGCAGGATTGATGAATAGGTACACACATGCCATGGTGGTTTGCTGTCTCCATTCCCCCATCCCCTACATCAGGCATTTCTCCAAATGTTATTTCTCCCCAACCTCCCCTACACCCACTGTCTCTCCCCTAACCCCCTACCCCCTGAACAGACCCCAGTGTGTGATGTTCCCCTCCCTGACCTCATGTGTTCTCATTGTTCAACACTCACCTATGAGTGAAAATATTCGGTGTTTGGTTTTCTGTTCCTGTGTCAGTTTGCTGAGGATGATGGTTTCCAGATTCATCCATGTCCCTACAAAGGGCATGAACTCATCCTTTTTTATGGCTGCATAGCATTCCATGGCGTATATGTGCCACATTTTCGTTGTCCAGTCTATCATTGATGGGCATTTGGATTGGTTCCAGATCTTTGCTATTGTAAACAGTGCCACAGTGAACATATCATATGCATGTGTCTTTATAATAGAATGATTTATAAAACTTTGAGTATATACCCAGTAATGGGATCATTGGGTTAAATGGACTTTGTATTTCTGGATCCTTGAGGAATCACCACACTGCCTTCTGCAATGGTTGAACTAATTTACACTCCCACCAACAGCGTAAAAGTGTTCTATTTCTCCACATACTCGCCAGCATCTGTTGTCTCTAGATTTTTTTAATGATCACCATTCTAACTGGCATGAAATGGTATCTCAATGTGGTTTTGATTTGCATTCCTCTAATGGCCAGCAATGATGAGAATTTTTTCATACATTTTTTGGCCTCATAAATGTGTTCTTTTGAAAAGTGTCTGTTCATATCCTTCACCCACATTTGAATGGATTTGTTTGTTTGTTTTCTTGTAAATCTGTTTTAGTTCTTTGTAGATACTGGATATTAGCCCTTTGTCAGATGGGTAGATTGCAAAAATTTTTTTCCATTCTGTTGGTTGCTGGTTCACTCTAATGAATGTTTCTTTGCTGTGCAGAAGCTCTGGCATTTAATTACTTCCTATTTGTCTATTTTGGCTTTTGTGTTCATTGCTTTTGGTGTTTTAATCATGAAGTCCTTGCCTACCTATGTCCTGACTGGTATTGCCTAGGTTTTCTTCTGGGATTTTATGGTGTTTGGTCTTATGTTTCAATATTTAATGCATCTGGAGTTTTTAATTTTAGTGTAAGGGGTCAGGAAGGGGTCCAGTTTCTGCTTTCTGCACATGGCTAGCCAGTTTCCCCAACACCATTTATTAGACAAGGAATCCTTTCCTCACTGCTTGTTTTTGTCAGGTTTGTCAAAGATCAGATGGTTGTAGATGTGTGGCATTGCCTCTGAGGCCTCTGTTCTGTTCCATTGGTCTATATCTCTGTTTTGGTACCAGTTCCATGCTGTTTTGATTACTGTAGCCTTGTAGTGTAGTTTGAGGTTAGATAGCATTATGCCTCCAGCTTTGCTCTTTTTGCTTAGGAATGTCTTGGCCATCCTGGCTCTCTTTTGGTTCCATATGAAGTTTAAAGTGATGTTTTCCAGTTCTGCAAAGGTCAGTGGTAGCTTGACGGGGATAGTGTTGAATCTATAAATTTTGGGGGCAGCATAGCCAGCTTCACAATATTGATTCTTCCTAACCATGAGCATGGAATGTTTTTCCACCTGTTTGTGTCCTCTCATTTCATTGAGCCAGTGGTTTGTAGTTCTCCTTGAGGAGGTCCTTTACATCCTTTGTTAGTTGTATTCCCAGGTATTTTATTCCCTTTGTAGCAATTGTGAGTGGGAGTTTGCTCATGATTTGGCTCTCTGTTTGTCTTTTAGTGGTGTATGGAAATGCTTGTGATTTCTACACATTGATTTTGTATCCTGAGACTTTGCTGAAGTTGCTTATCATCTTGAGATTTTGGGCTGATACTATGGGCCTTCTAAATATACAATCATGTCGTCTGCAAATAGAGACAATTTGACATCCTATTTTCCTAATTGAATACCATTTTTTTTTTTTTTTTGGCCTGATTGCTCTGGTTAGAACTTCCAATACTATATTGAATAAGAGTAGTGAGAGAGGGCATCCTTGTTTAGTGCCAGTTTTCAAAGGGAATGCTACCAGTTTTTGCCTGTTCAGTATGATATTGGCTGTGGGTTTCTCGTAATTATCTTTTATTATTTTGAGATACATTCCATGGATACCTAGTTTATTGAGAGTTTTAAGCATAAAGGGCCACTGAATTTTGTTGAAGGCCTTCTCTGCATCTACTGAAATAATCATGTGGTTTTTTTCTCTGGTTCTGTTTATGTGATGGATTATATTTATAGATTTGCATGTGTTGAACCAGCCTTGCATCCCTGGGATGAGTCCTACTTGATCGTGATGGATAAGCTTTTTGATATGCTGTTGCATTTGCTTTGCCAGTATTTTACTGAAGATTTTTGCGTCTATGTTCATCATGGATATTGGCCTGAATTTTTCTTTTTTTGTTGAGTCTCTGCTAGGTTTTGGTTCAGGTTTTTATGATGTTGGTCTCACAAAATGAGTTAGGGAGGATTCCCTCTTTTTCTATTGTTTGGAATAATTATCAAATTTTGATAGTATTTAGCTCTGTCTCTGGTTGCTGGACTGTCTTTGCACACTGCAGTAACTACTATACAGTTCTGTGTTTTGAATACCTTTCTTTTTCTAAAAGCTTTATGTTTTTGCATTTTAATACTTTTTCTCAAGGAATTTAAAATTCGTTAGCTTAGTTTCTCTCTAGATTAGATACATAGATACCTAGAGATAGATCCTTGCTGTGATTGTATAAATTTGTACAATAATTCTGAGATAATTTATGTTTTATATCTAGAAACCTGGTTGGTGTTAGATCTCTTTTATGACCTCACATAGCATTTTAATATGTTCATTATATGGATATTTTACATTGTTTAGTAGTTGTACTTGAGATCATTTGATTCTTTTAATTGCTGCTGTAAAATAAATATTTAATTTCATCCTCTAAGTATTATGGATATACAAATAACACATGGTGAGATTGGGAAGAATTTTTAAATGTAGCCAAACACTGTCTAGAAAATATGTATGAAAATGCAGAATTTGAAATTAAATACGAATAATTAGAAAATTCTAAAATTATTATAATATCAAAAAATAGTTATTAAAACAAAAACTCATTATTTATCACTGAGTGCTATATTTTATTCATACATGTTCATGGAGATATAACCTACCTGTCCAGGTTTCACTGACACATAATTAAAGTCATAATTTCTATACTCAGATTTTAAGGCACGTACTTGAAATGCTTAATTTTTAGGAAGTTCAGGCTTATATACTAGGATAACTTTTCCTCAGCATTCTGTTAGCATGGTAACTTATTCACACATTGTAAGAGCCTGGGTAGAGAGCTCTGGGATCACCTGCATTCTCATTCCCTTATTGTTCTGAGGTTCTTATACCAACTCAACACTGCATTCCCTCATTCCCCTCCCACATCTGTCCTGCAAAGCCTTCCGCAGTCTGCTCTGTGCTCTGAAAGCAAGTTTGCTTCCTAAGTTGTCCACTTCCCATGTGTCTCTTTACCCCCTTCCCCAGCATAAGCTAATCAGGCCTGGGAAGCGTAAGGTCCCATGGTTGTGACAACATTCGTGAGTTTTGTCATCATTTACTAGGAGGAGAGCTCTGGCAGTGAAAGTTTTTAGCGATGCTTTTCAGTCCTCTTCTTATGTTGAGTCTCCGCCTGTATCCCTAATTGGTTTGTTATCAGCAGAACTAGCCTTTGTGCCTTGGTCATGATCATCCAGAGGTGCCTCATAGTTATGTTGCTGCCGCTACTAATTCTTAGGAGTCGGCTACTCAGTTCATCTTAATGTAGCCATTTTCCTCAAGGCCAGGATGTCCCTCAGGACAGATTGTGTCAATAGGAATATACTCGCACAAACTGAGACTCCTCTTTGAAGGACCAGATCCTGGTGCTGAGACTAAGCTTCCAGCTCAAACATTCCCTCTTCATCCTTTAAGGAGCTTCTCATTCCAGTTGTTCTTCAGTATAATCTGTTTTTGATTGTAGTCCCTTCTGTTAATCAGAAATGTGTTCATAGCTTTGAACGTCAAAGGGTCAATTTCTCAGACTGTTCCAAACACGTCATTACACCATTATGTGAATTCGAAAGTGCAAATAGATACGTTAGTTACCTCAGTCCCCTACAGAATCTTTCACTTGTACCTTGACAATCTATTATCTTTTACATTCTACCATATAAGAGAAGGTGAGGTCCTTTCTTACATTTGGAGAATTAAAAGATTTATTCAATTAATTCTAATTAAACAAAATGTAATCCACCGTACCTTCTGTTTTTTATCCTGAAAAACATGTTTATAACTTTTAATAATGGCAGTTTGTCTAGCCTCAAAAATGTATTATGTAGTTTTCATTAGTGGCCTTGGATTATCCACTGATGAAAAATATTTTAGGATAAAAATAAAATATTTTATCGTACAAATCAAACTAAAAATGATTTCTTTATCATTTGCAGTTTTCTTCAAAAGATATGTGTGCTGTAAGAATGGCATTAGAGTATTTATGGCTGAGGAACTTTTAACATCAAATCTCGATTTCTCAGAAATGGTTTAATGATTAAATATTTCTTCATTGTGATGGGTAAAAGTTATCTGCCCATTTGGACTATTCAGGGTTAGGCCTTCCATTTAATTGGATTGTGTCCTTTATCACATCACTTTATATAGGTTCCTTCCTCTTTACTTTTTCCCTCTCTCTCTCCTTTCCTTCCAACTCTCGCCGCCTTTTTTACTCATCCCACCAAGCCTCCTCCTCTCTCCCTGTTTTCTCTGCTCTTCCTCTATTCCTTCTCTTTTCTGCATCTCTCCCTCCTCCCTATTTGGCTCATTTTTTCTTTTCTTCTGTTGATTTCATCTTTATTTACTTTCTTCTACTGCCTCTCTTCCTTCCTCTTCTCTGTCTATTCTCTTTTTCTTATTATTTCCTCTTTGACTCTTTCTTTGCTTTCTAAATTTCTGAATACTAGAAATTATCTTTTGTACAAGTCTGTTTTTCAAAGATAGAAGTAAATCAGTGTTTCTTAAATTAACTCAGTAAAAATTAACATAATTTTAACATACACTATGTTAAGTGAGCATGAATATTAAAAGTACATTTTAAGCATATATTGATTTTTAAAATTATCTGCGTATCCTTAGAAGTACATAGACTCATCCATTAATTACAGAGTTTCTTTCTGCTTAGAGGGAGGATTTTCTCTTTTCAAGATGCTGCTCAAAGCACCATGGAAATACGCATTATAAAACAAAACAAAACAATAACCATGGTCCCTTAATAAAGCAATGTATCACCTAGTGAGGATGGAGTTGAATAAATGTGTCTCGATGCTTAAACATAGTATTACGTCCAGACTCTCAGTGTGTTTGATTGTGTATTTACATATTCTGCACGTGTTCCAGAAGAAAATTACAGAAATACGATTTATGTACAGCATCATCATCAATCTGTTATAATCATTTTACACTCTGCAGAAAGGAAAGACAATTTGTTGCTTATCTGTGCAGCTCCTAGTGTTAGCCCACTACCTATACATACTAAATTATTTCATAACAGTGAATAATATCTTCGTATGTGAACCGTCAAGCTTGTATAAGATTTGCATTGTATAATTACAGCACAAGATCTTTCCATTATGAATTTTACATTATACAAAGAACGAAATTTAGGGCTACCTCTGACTAAAGGGTTGATACTTCGTTACTTTGTAATCAACAAAGGAATAGATTATATTCATACACACACACATCCACATGCTCACAAGTGAGTGTATATGTGCGAGACAAATATATATTTTTCTGTGAGCTCATTATGAGCACTTTTCATTGTTTTTTCCCTTTGATTCTCAGAATTTTAGTCTGTGAACAAAGACGGCCCCCTTTAAATTGGTCTCCGAGGCACGGTTGTCAGGTCTGCTAGTAAGCAGCTCCATTCTTCCTGCAGATGGAAGCACTTTCAGTGTCAAACAGGTCACCCTCCTTTGGAGACCAGCAGAAGCTGCAGCAGAGTCTACAGATGGTCTCACATCAAAGAGCTCAGCATTTAATTAGAGTGGTCTTCAAAACAGTACAGCCCTGATTTTCCAGTGTCTATACTGGTCACCAACTCACAATTTAGAATGTTTTATACATTTTAAACAAGGAAATGTGGTTAGTTTATGTCAAAGTCTGTTATATTTCTAAATTTCTTTTTAAAAATCAACAACTGAATGCATGAAATAAGTAAAAAGGAATACTTACCTGAGAAAAATTTACCTTGCATTCTCTTTTTGGCTCTTTGACATAATTAAAGGTCACAATCAAGCATTTATCACCCAGATGTTGTTATCAACTGCTCATTAGTATGGGTGGTCATTTTTGAACTAAATGGGAGACAAGGAAAAGTCTACTCAGAAGGCATTAATTCTTCTGATTTGTACTTAAATGGCTGTCCATTCTCTAAGGAATCTTAGTATGTGTATTATATCTGGGAACAGTGAGGCATATTTATTCCAGTGTCAAAAAATGCCATCAAAATCAGTAAATACAGAGTTGGGTGTTTCTCTTTTTTTATTCATAAAATACTAGCATGCCTGTGATCAGGGTAATTATGCTTGGTTGACCTTAGGAGAAAGTTGTGATTAAATCATCATGTTGCTTCTATTTAAATTATTTTGTTCTGCTGTCATGTTTGTATTTATGCTTCAAGACTTTGATTCACCACAGTTCAAACATTATTTTATATTTATTATCTTTTTTTCTATATTAACGCTTCCTACTACCATGACTCCCAGTTTTCCCCAAACCAAAATTTTTATTATGTAAAATTCAGCAGCCTTTATTCCCTGCTGGTAGAGTTTTTTATGTGATCTGGGAAGTGAGCTATACTGAAAATATATCTAAGGATGGTGAATGAGAAGGAAAAAGCCACGTGGCTCATCTTAATCATCTAATTTCCTTTAGAAACTGGGGAAGCAGAGTGGAAGAACCCTAGAAAATAAAATTGTTAGGGCTAAATGAAATGAATTGGGAAGCATTATTTAATTTATTTGCATCATTTTTCTGGTATCTAAAATGATGAAAATAATGCTTAATTTGCAGTTACTGAGATTAGGTGATACACCACATGTAAAGTAGCAGTCATGGTATTCAAACTTCCTTAAGTCATCTAAGTTGTATTTCTTGCCTTCCTTCACTAGCCTTGGAGGCCTTTTCCTAGTTCAAATGATATCTCATCAAAAACTGAAATGTGAATCTTATCACATGTGTTGTACAAGGTTTCTTTAAATGTGGAAGCACCTTGTGGGTAGAAACAGTATACAGTACGATATATTGTGTCTGGTAGGTGTAAAGTAAATGTTTTTTGAGCTGGGTTAGTTATGTTGTTTATACATTCAAGAACATGAAAAGTGTGCAGTATATATGTAGTGGAAACCAGTAAGTCTTTCTTAGTACTTACTTTAACAAACTATTCATTGTTTTGCACTTAATGAGTATACTAAAGAATTATCAAGCTAGGACAGTTGTTTGGTTTAACTATGTCAACCAATTACCTTGTATAATAGAACTGAGCAACGTAACTGTACTTCATATACGTATTATATATGTAATCAGTGAATGTGTAGTTATTTACTGACGGTCTCTTTTGTTTGTTTCATTACACACTCCTAAAGTGCTGTGCTTCCTGTAACAGACCCTGTGCTCTGGACTCTCAACACCCTGAGGCAGAGGCTGTTCCTACACGTTTTTTTAAATTGAATTCCAAGTGTACTATCACTAGAACTTTGATGAATATGCCAACTAGAATAATCTACAAAAGCTGAAATCACTTTTTGCTAAGCCTTGACTTTAAGTTACCATGTAATACTTGAATGTACAATGCTTTAATACTACTAAATTAAATATATTTTTTTTTTCTTAAAAGTAAATATGGACATTTCCTTAAATTTTCTATAGTCCTTAAGTCAGCAGTTTTTCAATTGGGCTGATGAAAAATACTTTATTAAAAAATAATGATTATAAATTTAAAAGAAAAATGAAGCTCTTTTTTATATTTAAGCAAATATTTTCTTTACTTGGTCCAATAAGATTACTGTTTTTTACTTTTTTATGTTAATGTTTAATGGGCTTTATCTGAGTAAAGTCATGGTCTTATTGTTGACATCATTTTAAATTTTAAAAAAATGGTACTTTTTTTTTTTCTTTGAGACAGTCTTGCACGGTCACCCAGGCTGGAGTGCAATGGCATGATCTCGGGGCACTGCAACCTCTGCCTCCCTGGTTCACAGGATTCTCCTGCCTCAGCCTCCCAAGTAGCTGAGATTACAGGCATCCACCACCATGCCTGCTTTTTTTTTTTTTTTTTTTTTTTTTTTTTTTTTTTTTTTTTTTTTTTTTTGTATTTTTTTAAGTAGAGACGGGATTTCACTATGTTAGATGGGTCTCAAACTCCCAATGTTGGGGTTCAGGGTAGCCCTCAGCTTCCCTGAGAGGACGTTTCACCAGGTTCTTAGTCTATCACTCTCTCAAGAATGAGAGAGGAGACCATCGCACAGTGCACTCGTGAAATAAATAGCAGACCTCCAAAGTGTTGCACAAAAGTGATTTATTTAGGCAGAGAAAGAAAAAGGAGAAGGAGAGAAAAAGAAGCAGCTAGCGCTCACACTGAATGAGAGAAAGAAAAGCCGCTCTCACACTGAGCAGGAAGGGTTCCCAGAGGGAGAAACCAGAGAAGGAAAACTCCCCTCATACTGAGTGAGAGAATCCAGAAAGATGGAATCCAAGAGAAGAAAGAGCTTCCACGACGGTGGAAGGGGACCCCAGAGAGGAAATCCAGGAGGGGAAAGAGAGCTCCCACTATGTGAGAGGGGATTCTAGAGAGCTGGAAATCCGGCCTGGGCGAAGGAGCTGGGGAATTTATCCTGGGAGAAATTCCCACCTCCCCAAGGTCCTCTGGCCAATGAAAGGAGTTCCTTTAAACTTCCGCTGGGGTGATTCACTCTTAGTTTCTTCCCGCGCCCATGAAATTTAAACATATACTGTTAAATCTGGATGGAGAGAGATGGAAGTGGGGCATGGTGCTGGGATGTTCTTGCCATTAAAACTACGCCCCCTTGTGGACCCAGGAAAGAGAACACATTCCCTCACCTCATGATCCACCTGCGTTGGCCTTCCAAAGTGCTGGGATTACTGACATGAGCCACTTCATATGTATGTTTTATATGTATATTTTAAAAAATCTTTCAGTGTCCAGCTACAGAGGAGACTGGCACTGTTAACATTTTTCTGAATTCTGTTCCTTGATAGACCCTAGGCATCTGACTCCATTGCCCATTTATCTTGCTGAGGGACATGAAATATAGTAACAGCAATTCTCCTATCCAAGCCACCATCAAACAGCTGCTCACCATTTTGTAGACACCCCTGCATTTTCTGAATCATTTTCTTGGATCTTCATTTCACCCTTTAACTTGGGCACCCATAGAAGCAATTTCTCAACGTAATACTACTCCATTACTTATAAGTTGGGGTCCTCTGACTTGTACCCTCATTCTTCTCCTTTCCTTCCTGACCATCCTGCTCTGGGAATGGAGAGGCAGCTAAGTGATGGCTTGTGGTTGTGGGGTCAGTTTTGAATAGTTTGCTCCCAGTTATTGATAGTTCAATTTGGTCTGTTGGATTCTAAGTATCTCCTTGCCTTATATTTTGAGACATAGTAAAAATAAGCACCAAGGAAAAGTTTTCCCAACATTTTATGAAAATGTGATTATAAAATTTCTAGATGAAAGTGTGATATATTTTTCCTTCTCCTGTGAAATATGATTAGCAAGGACTTTTTCTCCCATGCCTCTTATTCATTTAAGAGGTCCATTTTATTATCCAAGAATTATTTCCTCATTAATTTTAATTTTTAAAATAAATATAAATATTTTCACATTTTAATTATATTCATATTGATGTTTGGACTAAATTTTGTTTTCAGCCTTTTTTTCACAAACGTTCCTGTTTTATTTATGAAAGTCTCTCATGGGTATTCTCTCTTTCTTTATTTTTTGATTATTTCTTTTCTATATTTTAAATATTTGCCAGACACCTGAGAGTCACTTTCTCTCACAAGTACTTGTTATATAAAGAAGACTGCCTTCTAATTTTTTACTATTGCTTTCTGTCAAAGAAAATGATAGCACAGTTGTTACTGCATCCCTGTTGTCCGTAGAAATTGACTGAAAACCTATTTCAAGATCTGGTACACAAGAGAAAGAAAGTCCGTAAAAATCCTCATGGTTAATGTATTACTTAATTAACTAACTCATTCATTCTTTTCAGTTCATTCAAAACATACTTCCTGAGTGTCCACTGTTTACCAAACAGATAAAAGTTCTCCTTGCTGACAGGGAACATGTATACAGTAGAAATAAAATGAATGAAAATTCAAAATCATTGATATAATGTAGATTCCAGAACTCAGTCTTACTGAATGATATCCTATCCAGTGACATAATTAAGCAGCCATAAGATGTTACAGTGTAAACGTCCTTTAATAGAATAATGTAATCATTTGTCTGTTTTCATTGCTCTTCCAAAAAAATGTTAGGCAGTGAGAAAAACTAAAATATGGATTTTTGAAAGTTACATCATTATTTAATTTTTACATTTTTTTGGTATAAATACTTCTTAAATAACAGATCTTTTATGAGAAAATTTAAAAATAAATTGTGCAAAGAGGGAAAAAAAATTATCCACACAGGTGCTAGGCTGGCTTGAACTCAATTTTAATACCATCTGGGAAATGAGATCAGGGACCAAGGGAAAAAAAGAGAGCTTTTTCTTTTCCCTTTTTGAACAGCATGTGAGAGGATTTAGGTCAATATGTAAATGTTTGTGTACGTGAATAGGAAGCAGTATGAGCTGGTTCAGAACATCAAACTGCATCAGAGATGGAAGAATTATTATTATAAAGACTGTGGCATGGAAAAGAGAAATGTGATGATATCAGATGTTATTTTTCTACACAGTTTTGTAGCATCCTAGCAGTTACTTTATCAAGAACATACCATTTTTCTATCCTGATATTTGTCTCAGGATTTTTTCCCCTTATATTTAGTTACCTAATGCTAAATAGGACCACAAATTGATTCTGTCTCCAAATAATCTTTTAATCTGCTAGTATATTCAGTAATTGATTAAATATGATTAATTCTGAGCAAAAGAAATTTGAAGTATTCTCCTAGTATTCAAAATAGAGGACACTGCCTCTTACTCATAAATTTGAGCCTTAGTGTACTGAAGAGTAATTTGTGCAGCAGAAGATAATGTTTGTAGTGTTTGGCACACAGTGCTAAAAAGTAAGTGCTTCTTCCCTTGGTTTATCCCTTGGGTATGGGTCTCAGGTATTTTTATAATGAATGGATGCATATATGTGGAAATTCTTGCTTACACCTGACACAGTCTTGAAGCAGACTCTTACATAAATAGTACAAAATGAATGACTACATGCAGAGCCCCTTTGAAGAACTGTGCTTGGTGCTCAATACTCAGTGAAATGTACTGGAAGGAGTCATCAGTCTTTCCTGGTAGATAAAGTAATTGCACTGGTGTTCCACAGTTTCTAGAAGCTGCTGCTATGCCTATGACTTCTGTTCTCAGTTGGGCATAGGCATACACTAAAATTGTATTTTAGGTGGTTCCTAAAATAAAGATTAACTCAAAAGTGTCTAGTCTCCATTACTCCTTGATTTATCTGGGCTTATTTAAGTTATTCCTTCTTCTCTGTTACTTTGTCCCTACATTAAAATCCTGCTCTCCATAGCATACAAATTTCTAAGTTTTTCTCCTCTCCAAACTAAAATTTTCTTTGTTAAAGAAAATGTAGTACATATCAACGTTTGTAACATCAGGTCTAGAACATTGTAGGCACTGAGTAGATACATGATAAAAAAAAAAGTAAATGCTGCCTTGATATCTATCTTCAAATGAAATATATTGTTTTCATGGAAAGCAAGTATCTGTTGACCAGTGAAAGGAATCTCTATAGAGCAAAGCTAAAGAGGCTTTGACAAGTGACTGAACTAAGGTTGAAAATTTAACTACAATCTTATTGGTTAGGATGTATCTGTTAAAAACATTTTACCTCCTGAATCTAGCATGGCAATAAATATTTTTGAATTAAAATTATATATAATATCAGAAAATAACTTGGTTTATAGAATATGTTCACCACTATTAGTGTCTTCCTTTAACCCTTTAAAAAGAAGTAAAAGCTACTTGAGACAATACTTCTAAAAATGTCCTTTAATTGGTTAAACTCTTTAAAATGTACCCTATTCTGCCCTTAATTATATTTGCATTTTTCTTTTGTTTTTGCAGTATCAATTTTTTAAATGACTGATTACCACATTACATTTACTCCTTGGGCTTTATTTGGGCACTTGAGACAAAATGCAGTTTTTCATAATATCAGAGAAATGTACCAGGAGATTAACCATATTGTTCCCATGTTGAAGTCACCATATTCTGTTTTCACTGGTGAAAGATAGTGCTCCTCTTTTATTTTAATGGGCGTTTGCTTGTTATTTTCCATAAATATAATGCTGTCTAAACAAGGTATTTATCAGCAACTATTTTTTTCCATAAATCACATGGGATTCAAAATTTTGGTTTGCATTTGTATCCTCAATCGAATATATTAGAGACACTACATTCTTTTAACTATGTTATATTCTGCATATGGAAAGTTTGATATCCAAGAGGTAAATTATTTAAATCAAATTCTACAGTAAGTCGCAATAATGGAGTGAGGCCTAAGAAAGTTCCTTGTTTGAGACTGGGGGAGTGGCTTACGACTGTAATCCCAGCACTTTGGGAGGCTGAGGCCAGCCTGACCAACAGTGAGAAACCTCATCTCTAGTAAAATTAGCCAGGTGTGATGGCACATACCTGTGATCCCAGCTACCTGGGAGACTGAAGCAGGAGAAAGGCTTGAACCCAGGAGGCAGAGATGTTGGTGAGCCAAGATCATACCACTGCACTGCAGCCTGGGCAACAAGTGCAAAACTCCATCTAAAAAAAAAAAAAAGTTATTCATTTGAGACCTGTAATTATTACATTGAAAATTTCTCTTAAAATTTTAAAAGGATTATTAGCAGAATAAAAATTGCTTATTTTTCTGCTTACTATATTCAAGAATGTTTGTAAATGCTATATTCTTACTAATTTAATCAACTCTCCTCACATCCTTTTGATATTACTAATCATATTTTAAAACAAAACAGAAGCAGCAACGAATTAGTCTCCTAGTCCAAGTTCACAAAAACTAGAAAGTATCATAGCTAGAATTTGGACCCACTCGTTCTTCTCTAGAGCCAGAGGTCTCAGGGCCACGCTGGCACAATTCTTGGAAGTTGAGCAGTATACAACCTGCACAGCTGTACACGAACCACCTTTTTGTTTTGAACTACTGCGCTATAATGCCTCTTGGGTGCAATTGGCACTCATTTATTTTTCCAGAAGAAAATTAAGACATCTGTGTATTTGTAACTATACAAATATATCAGTTAAGGCTAATTTTAGTAGAGATGGGGTTTTTCCACTTTGGTCAGGCTGGTTTCCAACTCCCGACCGCAGTTTAAAATGTATGCAGCATTTAAAAATATCTTCACACGAACTCAAAATCAAGTAGCTCAATAACACTTTTTGAAACTGAGTACAGCTTGTAATGATGTCTAAAATGGAATCACCTTTTGACATGGTTATCTCTAAACACTTAAAAATAGAATATGCACACAGACCCATACCTTCTGGATAATGACTTTCAGGCTTTGTGACCAGGTGCATGGCCAGGTGGTGGTGTGGTCCTGACTACAAGCAGGATACATTAGCCAACACAAATGTGCTGAGTAATGCATTGCAGCCTACAGATGAACATGGACTGCCCTGATACCCAATGTATCTTGCAAAATTGACTTCAAAGAAATATTAAATAAAATACGCATGTGAGTGATAAAATACTCTTCTCAAGCCATATGCTTTAGAGTAATTTGAAGTAATGCTCTATTAGAGAAAAATTGTTTCTAATAAAATATTATAAAATCTGTTTCTTCTTACTAAACCTGTAAAGCTTTTCACTTTCCACCTATATAAAATTGTGTGGAAGAGAACATTGTTATACCTGGGTTAATTCTGCTGAACCAAGAAAATCCAAAAATAATTTTATATTTTAAAAGGTCTTTAAAAATTTATGACAGCTTTTTAGTGTTCAACATCCTTAATAGGAAATCTTTTAATTTTTTATCTAGACATTAGTTTCACAGAAACAAGGCATGTTTGTATAGTTTACTCTTAAGTTCTCAGCAACCAGAATAGCTATAGTGACACATTGTAGGTTCTCAATAGAAATCTGTTGAATAAGTTGACATCTTTTTAAATAAAACCTAGTACTGGTGAGACACTGTGGCTCATGCTTGTAATTCCAGCATTTGGGGAGGCTAAGGTGGGTAGATCATTTTAAGGTCAGGAGTTTGAGACCAGCCTGGCCAACATGGTGAAACCCTGTCTCTACTTAATATAGGAGAATTAGCCAGGCATCGTGACGCATGCCTGTTATTCCAGCTACTCAGGAGGCTGAGGCAGAATTGCTTGCACCTGGGAGGCAGAGGTTGCAATGAGCCAAGATCGTGCCAATGCATTCCAGGCTGGGTGACAGAGGGAAACTCTGCCTCAAAAGCAAAACAAAAACTTAGTACTATATTGTAAATTTCCGAAAATCCTTAAAAACCCTTACAAGTTACAGTTTTTAATATATTTATATGCATCTGTAGTCAGATACATAATTATTTTACAACGTTTCACATTTTTGGACATTTAGTTTTGTGTTTTCTCTTAGGATAAATTATACAACATAGAACATTCTTGTTCAATTACATGTGTTTTATTGATTTTTTTGAAAACAAATTTGACAGGTGACATTGCTGGTTCAAAGCACATAGCAGTTTTAATATAATGCCTGTTGAATCAGAAGTATTTTATCAGTTTAAACACTTGTCAGGGACATAAATCTGCCTCATTTCCCAACATTCCCTGTAACACTTGGTATTAAGATTTTTTAAATGATTTTTAATGTGATAGATAAAAGCACATTTCATTGACATTCGAGCAAGTACCTCAGCATTATTATTTAATTTTAAAATGCCAGTGGGGATTGTTGATGAAGGCAGATTAAATTCCTGGGTCACATTCTTATCTCACTCAGAGTTTCCGAATTTTTATTTATGGTTATTCTAATAGGCCTGATTATACTAAACGTAAGGCAAATATTATATACATTTGGCCATCAGTTTGCCCCCTCCAAAATCTCTAGCTGGTAAAGACTATCTTGTCTGTTGAAAGGTGACATTTAGAGACACAAATAATTATTATTTCTGTTATATTTTCTATTTACAAAGGGAAGGCTATGAGATGTAATATTTTAGATCATTAAGTTGATAATCAAGTACTTTATATGCCCAGAAGTGTTACTAAGTTTTTAAAAGAAACAAAAGAGCAACAAAAAATGAGGACTTGGTTGCCCAGGTATTTTTAGCAAACAGTCATTGCTCTATAACTAAATATTTTGAAAAATCTTTCACCTACCTAATAAGACTCCCATGATTTAAAAGAAGTGAAACATAATAATGTAAATTTTATTTTTTGTCAACATTGCAATTTGGCTGATGACCTTGCCTTGCATTTCATGGCCTTTTTGACTGACCTTCCCTATGTTGGAGCGGTCCCTCTCTCTATGAGTCTTGCCAAGCGACAGGGCTCAGCCTCCATTATGGAAGCGGAAGCATCCATATGCTTTATTTTTTCTCACCTACTTCCATGAGAGCAGGAAACGGGCATATGGAAGGAGTCCAGCCTTGACCTTCCTACCCAAGATCAGAATCTCTCACAGGTGGGTAATGAGTCATAGTAAAGAATTCCTCCTGGTTGCATTGATGGTGTCAGCAGGAATTATCTCCCAGGGGTGGCAGTGGCAGTAACCTCAGACCTTACCGTACTGTTACTGGGGCATGTTTATGGCTTGGTTCTGATGGCCTAGCTGTGTAAGTCACAGGTCAGAAAACCAAACCTGTTTATCCTGAAAAATTTTTGGGCTGCTCTATGAGATACCTTATCGTAATCTTCAAGTAATTTCCTTTTCACCTTTAGCCTGAATCGTTTTTTGTTGCTGCTGCTAATAATCCTGACTGAAACAGAATTTCTAATCTAAAATTAAAATAATTAATCACTACAAATATAATAGTTGATGGAAGGTGTATGTCTCTGATGAGCACTTTCATCAAATACAAGGTTAATTGCCCAAAAAGAACTCTAGTAAGTAGGGTAGTGAAAATAGGGTAGCATGCTAAAAAGATTACAATGATAGTTGGAGGTCATAACTAAAATGACTCAGGATTTGTAGTTTGAATAATAAAAATCATTTTGAAGCCTTGATAGCCATTATACTCACTTGTATGTGTTTATTTGTAGGAGGCTGGAGATGGAAGTTATCAACATCACTTTATTTCTATAAAATATATTTTTACTTTTATATTTCAGTGAGTTTACCGCTAGGTTAGTTGTCAGAATCTCAAACTGATATTTGTACTGACAGTACATAGCTATATGGTGTATCAGAACTCATTCTGGACTGTTTAATGTTTCTTCCTTTGTCTAAAATATGAACTGTGGCATTTTATCTGTTTGATTTTGCCTGCATTTTACACAGGTATGTTTTGCTGCAGTTTGAGCCCCAGATTTGTACCACCCCACTACTGCAGAGAAGTTAGTACTTTTCATGTCAGTTATTTTGATGAGATGACATTGGTTTCCAAATATTCCTCCTCTCTGGTGAATAAATTCACATGGAATAACCAACAGAGATCCCTATATCAGGGATTCTGTGCAATAATTCTACAAAAGCAAAGATTTTCTTAGAGATTATTTTGCATCCTATAAAAATAACCTGTGTTGCAAGTGATAAGTTATTTATAGCAGCCTTTCAGAAGATAAGAAAGATAAGTTCCCTCAGGTTTGTTGACAAAGTTTTCAATTTGTCAAAGTATTCATTCGAGACTGCAGGAGAGGAATTCTTACTGATACGCAATAAGCTCTCAGAACAGATCTTAATTTCTGTAACAAACCAGATTTACGTGGTTACTATATTTAATTGAAGTTTCTTATAGATTACATCCTAAATCTATTTTTCATTTAAAATGTAACAATAAGTTAATATTCTTTACTTATGTATGCTCTATCAGGAGCTGTACCAAGTATTTAATATATATATTATTTTATTTTTAAAAATCGGCAATACAAAAATTAAGGTCATATAGAAAGAAGACCGTTGAAATAAAGGAAATTGTACAAGGTTTAAAAATCAGTGCCCTAGCATTATATTCTGTGGCTTTCCTCAAAGTAAACTGAAAATTTTAAGAGGTTATGGGAAAAGTTATGGTTGTACATTGTCAAAGGTCAGACATTGCAATTGACATATATGTAACATGAGACACATATCTTATGAATGAACCGCCAGCATTTATGGCTACAATTAACAACCATCCTGGACACCACTACCAAATGCTTCTTAAATATCACTTTATTTTCCTCTCATGTTCAAAAGTGTCCATTATCTGCCCAAGTTGTCTCTTTAGCCTTATACCTAAAGCTATTCATGTTCGATTTCAACCTGCTTTTCATTATGCATCTACCATTGTCTCAACATGTACCCTATATTCCAGCCAAAATACTTTGTCCTTTCTTAAAATGGCCTGTGTCACTTGAATTGGGTGAATTTGCTGTCCTTCATTTTCCCCTTAATGATGATCTATTCTAAAACGTAAAAATCTTTTTATCTTTCCAAATGAAATGGACCTCTTCTTCTCTGAAACTTCATATTATAGGGTTTTTTTTTTTTGTTTGTTTGTTTGTTTTTTGTAGAGGAGAGGCTGTCATAGTACTAAGCTTAGTTATTTATGTGGTTAATCATACTAAGTTTTAAACTCATCTTTAATCTCACCTTTAATTCTAGGCCATAGCTTGAATAGCTTATGAGGCTATTTTCAAACTGATGACCAATAATTCAAGTTAGTATTTGAACACCAACAATAAAATGCAACTCTGTTAAAGCCAAGGCCACAAGAACTTTCACTGCGTTCTCTCTATATAATCATGTGTCGAATTTGTTACTGTGTCAAATATTAATTTTCAAGGTTTTTTAACATGTTTTTCTCATATATCAGGAAAGGAAGATATAATCAGCCAACATATATCTTAGGAAAAAACAACAATGATTTTTCTTTGCTTTGTTACTCTCCACAACACACATAGTCTTTCCCGTTCTAAACTTCTGGAAATCTTTTTCTCAAGCTCTGGGTCACATGCTTCTTACTTTCTTCCTCGCCCCCTGTTTTCCTGATCTTCACTCTAAAGCCCAAAGAAACCATGTTGCAATAGCACACACCTCATCAAAACTTGGAGAGGGAAAGAAATAGACTATGGCAACTGAAAATCTTCTCTAGAAGATGAAGAGGTTACCCTAGGAATCTCCTTATATCAATGAATATGGTTCTGTCCAGTAAACATTAAGACACACTTAGAACATTCAGTTGCCTTTTAAATACATAACTAGGAAGAAAAAAGCTTTAGGAACAAAAGGGGATCAAAGATAGATTTTAAAAAATATGTAAACCATATTAACATTAGGGTAACATAACAGCTCCTATTAGAACTTTGTTCTTTTGAAATGATTTTACAAGCTTTGAACATAAAAGCAATGTTAATATATTTAAAAATTGCTAATTAGGATCATCAGAAGATGCTAAGGTATGAATGTTTGTATGCACCCAAAATCGTGTACTGAAACCTGATCACCAATGTGATGCTATTGAGAGGTGGGGACTTCAGAAAGTGATTAGATCACGAAAGTGGAACGCCAATGAATGGAATTAGTGCCCTCATAAAAGAGGCCCTGAGGAAGCTTGTTTGTTCCTTTCACCAGGTAGGGACATAGCCAAAGGTACGATCTAGGAATCAGGAAATGGGCCCTTGCGGGATGCCAAACCTGCTAGCACCTTGATCTTGGTCTTCTCTAGACTCAAGAATTGTGAGAAGTAAATTTCTGTTGTTGAGCACCTTCCCAGTCTATGATATTTTGTTATAGAAGCCTGGACAAACTAAGATGGTGATATTTGTCACTGCTGAATTAGTTTTCACTCTGTTGTTTTGGATACATAGTCTTCTCTAGAAACCAAAATGATACGATATTTGTGAGCATTCACATTTGAAGAGCTCCAGCAAGTATAAATCCAAGTCCCCAAACTAATGCCTACTCTCCCTTCCCTGAGACATACAGCCAGCCTATTGTGCATTTATTTGGACAACGCAGCCCACAGGTCTAAATTTCATCCTTACCCTTCACAGTCAGTTGCAAATCCCTAGGCTCTCCAGTGGATCTAAAGGTAGCACACTAGCAGCTATTTGTCTTCTCCAGGACAGACCAGAAAAAGGAATTTGCACAAAACCCAAAAGTAAGCTAAAGTCAATTAAAAAAGAAACAAAACAAAACAAAAAGCTCAAGGGTCCTTGGTACCTGGAGCATGATCTGGCAGAGCAGGGGCTTCTCAGTGGGTATAGTCTCTTGGACCAACAGTGTTCTCAACCCATGGAACTCAGTGCTGCTTGTCAGTAATGGGTAATCTAGTATATGAACAGTTAGTATTTTAGAATCAAAAATTGGCTTTTACATGCTTATTTCTCCAGTTAAAATTGTGTTTAAAATAATAAACTTTTTATTTCCATAGTGCATCTATATGAATAATTCTGTAAATTAGTTTATATAACGTTTATTTTACAGTATTCCTTGACTCCCCCATTGTTACAATTATGCAGGAATAAAATATAGCTCCGCACATTCTAGCTGTGTCTTTCAAACTGAAGAACAACTTTGATCAGCGTTTGTGACCTTGCCAATTTGCTTAACATATCTGTGCCTCAGTTACCTCATCTAAACATTAAAGCATTTTCTTTTACCTATAAATATTACCACTAGAAAATGGGTAGAGTACTACAAAACCTCTATAAATTATATTCAACACTAAGCAGAAGTTTATTGGACTAGAAGACTTTAAATTTCAAGGTGGAAAAAGAAATGTAGAATCAAATTTAATGTTAGAAATAGTCTCATTCACGCTTATGAAACTTTTTGTTAAACTGCAGGCCATGTTTTCTCTGTGGCAAGAGCTGCTCTGAATAAGACACTGGTAGTTGGCATGTAAGTAACTAAAGATATGTAATAGAATTATTATTTTGGGTACACATATTTCATACATTCTTCTCTGGACTTAATTACTAAACAGAACACTTTCAGCCAGAATTAATTTATACAGTTGAAACCCATTTATCTTCTGTTGACAACAAATATTTAACTAACAGCCTCTTAGTTTGACCTAGGAGAAGTCATCTATTTATTTATTGTTTTCTACTTTCATGTTTTTTTCTCTATTCTTTTCTTGCCCTTTAACCAGGTATCAAATTTTGAGTTTTATTTAAATTTTTCTGTTCATTTTTTAGATTTTCTTTGCATTATTTTATATGGGTTTTCCTATTATTTATAATATGCATCACTAACATAAGGACAGTCCTCTTAGAGTTAATAGTGCACTACTTCAAGTAAAATACAGAAAACTTACAAAGTTAATTAGCATGTGTCTCCTATCACTATCCTGTAGGCTGTAGTTGTTATATATAACATATCTATAAACATCGTAAAACAAACAATATAATATTTTAAATTATATGATTCATAAAGCAATTTTAAAAGGCTAAATTTATTATCTTCTGCAGATCAGAGTTTTTATTAACATTGATTTCCCTTCAGCTAAAGAAAGAATGTCCTTTAGCATTTTTTTGTAGTACAGGTCTTTCTGGCAGTAACCATACTTAGCTTTGTTATATCTGAAATTTTGTTATCTTCATTCTTGAATTTATTTTTCAAACATAGAATTTTAATTTGTCAGGTTTTCTACATTTAGCAATTTAAGATGTTATGCTACTGTCTGGTAATGCTGAGAGTCTCAGGAGGTCTGCTTCTGATAATCTAATTACACATGTATTTGGCTACTTGATATCTTCTAACATGTGCCTGAGGCCCTTTTCATTTTTTAAAAATTATTTTTCTCAGTGTTTCTCACTTTGGATTATTTCTATTGAACAAAATATCTTCAGGTTGGCTTATTTCCTGTCATGGTCTTTTGGCTAAGTAATTTAGTTAATTTTTCTGAAGTTAAATTTTTCAGTTCTAAAATTAAGGTTCTCCAGAAAAACAGACAGGTATATAGAGATGCACGCACATGCATGCACAGACACACACACACACACACACACACACACACACACGACTCTTGAACCATAAGGGCGTTAAGGAAGATAATCCCCGCACAAGCAAAAAAATCCCCTTATAAATTAACCCCCTGAAACTTAACTACTATATAGCCCACTGTTGACCAGAAGCATTACTGATGCATAGCCAATTCATACATATATTTTATGTTATATGTATTGTATACTGTCTTCTTACATTAACTAAGCTAGAAAAAAGCATTATTAAGAAAGTTGTAAGGAAGAGAAAATACATTTACAGTACTACACTGCATTTATTAATACCTAAATGTACATCTTCTGTTTAAAAGATGAATTATCTGTCTAAAATGGTGGAAAACCACAGTTACAGACCACAGTCAAGGATACATATCAAGTAATTCAACTTCCTTAATGTCATGACTTTTGTTCCCTTCTTGGGAACACTTCCAGTATCACTAGTGGCACTTGATATGAGTCTTGTGGTGGTATTTAAGGCTGATATTACACTAAACATGAGGAAAAATAAGCAAAAACTGAGAGATAACTTTTTGCTATGATATGCAATTTACTGGAGAGACAAAGTTCTCAGGAGAAATGTTTAGCTTTACAGGACATTTTAAGCAGATACTCCCAAAACTTGAGTTCATGGCAATAGCAACAGGAGATGGCTATAAAATTATTACAGTAATATAGTATCTACTACAGCCAATTTAATGTGCTTATGATTTAATACTGCATCTTTTATTTACATTGCTCTTGACTGAAAATGGCACTACAGGTGATCTATAAGTGTTTGTGTGGATAATTTTTAAATAAAGAACTTATATATATTTTACAGTAGTAAATGATAAGACAAAACGGGTATCTACATATACTTTATGCATTAATGGCATAACTTTTTCTTAATTTTTTGATATTTCAATGCTATGAAGATTGTGTTTTCTCAAAAACTGTCACAGATTTTTTAAAAATTTCTGATCAACTCATTGAAAAAAAAAAAAACTATGTATGTCTTAGACCCACGTGTTTCAAACCTGTATCATTCAGTGGTCAACTGTATAAATATTCTGGTAATAAATGAAAAAAGGAATGTATTTTTATTCACTAAGTACAAGCTTAATTAGAAAACCTGGTAGAATATACAAAAACACAATTAGAACTAGTGTTTAGTAATATTGTGGGATATAAGATCAAGCATCAAAAATCACTTGTATCTTTTTATGTTAGGAGAGAACAACTGAAAATTAAAATTAACAAAATAATAATTTGCTACAGTAGCAAAAATTAAATACTTAGAAATATATGTGACAAAATATTTGCAGGACTATAAACTGAAAACTACAACATAGTATTGAAATAAAGAAGATCTTTGTGAAAGATAGACCATGCTATTGGGTTGGAGGACTTAATTGTATTAAGATGTCAATTCTGGGCCGGGTGCAGTGGCTCACACCTGTAATCTCAGCACTTTGGGAGGCTAAGGTGGACGGATCATGAGGTCAAGAAATTGAGACCATCCTGGCCAACAAGGCGAAACCCTATCTCTACTAAAAATACAAAAATTTGCTGGGTGTGGTGGCGCATACCTGTAATCCCAGCTACTAGGGAGGCTGAGGCAGGAGAATCACTTGAACCCTGGAGGCCGAGGTTGCAGTGATCTGAGATCATGTCACTGCACTCCAGCTTGGTGACAGAGCAAGACTCCGTCTCAAAAAAATAAAAATAAAAAAAAAAGTCTCTCTAAATTGATACATACCTTCAAGATAATCCCAATCAAAATCTTAGCTTTTTTTTTTTGTAGAAATTTACATGTTTCTGAAATTCCTGTGGACATTCAGATCACCCAGAATTACCAAATCAACTTTTTTTGTTTTGTTTTTAGATGAATACATGAGCTTTCTTTTTATTTACTTATTTTCCAGCTTTATTGCGGTATAACTGACAAATTGTGTAAATTTAACGTGTATGATATGATGATTTGATACATGTAAATTTTGTAAAATAATCAGAGCCAGGTTATTTAATGCACTCATCACTTAACATATTTACTATTCTGTATGTGCATGGATATTGAGAACATTTAAGATCTGTTAGTGTAGCAGGAGCGGTGGGGAACAAACCGCTCGAACACCGAACTGTGGAAAGAAGTGGCTTTTTATTTGGCCCTGAGCTGCAAGGGGGTCTACAGCTTCATTCACGGAGCTCCCTGACCTGCAGTTTCTCTCTCCTTTTATAGGCTTACAATGATAGAGGGGAAACTGAGGCAGAATTATGTCATTGTCCTTTTGCTGGACGTCTGACCTTACCATCTTTTGGCTTCATTGATTTGTTAATTCATATGCAACGCAAGCAGTGACCAGCAAGGGTGGGGGGTGTACAGAGATAAGACAAAAGCAACAAGCTGTTAGTTGGGATAGGTGTTGCCAGAAGGGAGCCTGGTCTGTGGAGATGTGAGGGCATGAACCAGTGCCGGGCGCCAGCCAGCAGAGATAGCATTCATTTGCAGTTCTTTCAAGGTTAATGGATAGCAGAGACACTGGGGACTAAAGAGGGCTTCATTTTCCCAGCTCTTTAGTATTTTATTTCATATATGCTTTTCTTCTTCACCCTCCTCCTTCCCATCTGGAAGCCAGTGGGAGGGAGGAGGTGAAATTGAAGGAGGTGAGGGGGCATGCCCTCTCATTAGCAATTTACAATTAAACAATTCAGTATTTTTAAATATAGTCAGAAGGTTTTATATTAGATCTCAAGATGTTATAAATGAAATTTTGTTCATTTTGACCAATATATTCCCATTTGCCTCACCTTTCAGGCATTTGCAACCACCATTTTAATCTCTGCTTATACATTTAACTTTTTAGATTTCACATATAAAAAGGATCACACAGTATTTGTGTCTCTCTCTCTGACTTATTTTTTACAGTTGAATAATATTCCATTATGTGCATGGTGTGTGTATATATATGAAATTTATCCCATTTTTAAAAATTTATTCATCGCTTGACAGACAGATTGTTTTCATGTTTTGGAATTGTAAATAATGAGCAAAGGAATGCAGTTTACTTTTCAAGATGCTGACAGTGATTTCATTTTATTTAGACATACACCCTGAAGAGGAAGAACTAGATTTGTTCTGTTTTTAAGTTTTTATGAGGAACCTGTATACTGTTTTTCACAGTATCAATTTTCATTCTCATCAACAGCATAGCAGGGTTCTCTTTTACCATGGATTTGCCAACAGTTTTCTGTGTCTTTGATAATAGCCATCATAACAGGCATGAGGTGATTCCTTATTGTGGTTTTTATTTGCATTTTCCTGACAATTGGTGATATCAAAAATCTTTTCATGTACTGCTTAGCCATTTGTATATCTTTGGAAAATTTCCTGTGTAGGTCCTTTGCCCATTTTTTAATCAAAGTATATTTGCTTTGGTATTGTCTGTTTTGTTTTGTTACTGAGTTGTATGAGTTCCTTACATATTTTAGATATTAACCTCTTGTCAGATGCATAGCTTTGCAAATTTTTTTCCATTTTATAGATTGCCTTTTCATTTTGTATACTGTTTCTTTTGCTGTGCAGAAGCTTCTTAGGTTGATATAGCTCTGTTTATTATTTTTGCTTTTTTTTTAAGTGGGCTGCTGTCACATTCAAAAAAATCATTGTCAAGACCAATATCGAGAAACTTTTCCCCTATGCTTTCTTTTAAGAGTTTTATAATTTCATGTGTACATTTAAATCTTAAATCAATTTCATTTTTTGTGAGTGGTATAACACAGGAGTCCAAATTCATTATTTTGCTTGTAAACATTCAGTTGCCCCTACATTTATTGAAGAACTTGTGTACCCCATAAATTAAACACCTGTATGTACCCACAAAAATTAAAAAATAAATTTAAAAATATTTATTGAAGAGAATATCCTTTTTTCATTGTATATTCTTGGCAAATATTACTTGACCATATATACATGAGTTTCTTTCTTTTTTTTTATTTATTTTTTTTTTTTGAGACGGAGTTTCACTCTTGTTACCCAGGCTGGAGTGCAATGGCGCAACCTCGGCTCACTGCAACCTCCGCCTCCCAGGTTCAGGCAATTCTCCTGCCTCAACCTCCTGAGTAGCTGGGATTACAGGCACGCACCACCATGCCCAGCTAATTTTTTTTTGTAGTTTTAGAGACGGGGTTTCACCGTGTTGACCAGGATGGTCTCGATCTCTTGACCTCGTGATCCACCTGCCTCGGCCTCCCAAAGTGCTGGGATTACAGGCTTGAGCCACTGCGCCCGGCACATGAGTTTATTTCAGGTCACTCAATTCTGTTCCACTAGTATATGTATCAGTTCTTAGGTCAGTACCATATTGTTTTGATTACTATAGTTTTGTAATACAGTTTTAATCAGGAAACATAATGCTGTTGGCTTTATTCTTAACATTGCTTTGGCTATTTGAAGACTTTTGTGCTTTTATACAAATTACGGAATTGGTGTTTCTATTTTCCATAAAAAATGCCATTGGAATCTTGTTAGGGGTTGCATTGAATAGATTGCTTTGGGAGGCATGGATATTTATTAATATTAATTCATCCAATCCATTAACATAGAAGAGGCTTCTGTTTGTTTTTTCAACTTTTATCAGTGTCTTATAATTTTTAGTATAGAGATCTAAAAACTCTATAACCTCCTTGGTTAAATTGATTTCTCAATATGTTATTGTTTCTAAATTATTGTAACTGGGATTGGTTTCTTGATGTCATTTTCAGTTAACTTGTTAGTGTATAAAAACGCTAGTGATTTTTGTATGTTGATTTTTTTTTTTTAATTCCTGCAGCTTTACTAGATTCATTTACTAGTTTTAACAGTTTTTTGGTGGAATTTTTAGGATTATCTATAAGTAACATAAGATCATTGGTAAACAGTAGTCCCAGATACTTGGGAGGCCGAGGCAGAAGAATCGCTTTAACCCAGGAGGCGGAGGTTGCAGTGAGCCAAGAGCATGCTACTGCACTTCAACCTGGATAAGAGAGCAAGACTCCATCTCAAAAAATAAATGCTTTCAACATTAAATGTAAACAATCATACACTGCTTTTAATAATATAAAATGGCACAATCATTTTGAAAAACAAATTGGCAATTTTATTAATTTTTACATAAACTATCATATAACCCAGGCATTAAAATTCTAATTTCTTAAGAAAATGAAAGCATGTGTCCATGAAAACACTTGTACATGAATACTTATTGAAGTTTGATTTGTAATAATTGTAGGAATATCCTAAATATTCATCAACAGGCAAATAGATAATCTAACTGTAGCATATCTATACAATGGAATACTATTTAGTGCTGAAAATGAATGAAAAACAATGACAGTGATGACTCTCAAAAGAATTACACTGGGGTTTTGAAGAAAAAATATGCTGAATGAAAAAAATTCAAAAGAAAGTTGCAGGGTGATTAATATTTTTATTATCTTTATCATTTTGATGATGATTTCATGGCTGTACACATCTACTTAAAATAGTACACCTTAAAGATATCAATTTTATATTTTCCCATTATAGCTCAATAAAACTCTTTCAAAAATCATGATTCTGGGTTTGATGGACTAAGACCCTGCCAAATGACCTCACCTGGCCATAATACCTATAGTAACTACTTGTAGGCAGTAAGAGTAGAACAGTAAAATACAAATCTGGCAGGAAGTTCACTCCGTAATCTTTCTATCCTGTGAAAACCCAGTAATCTTTCTATCCTGTGAAACAGCAACATGAAACAGGAAATCTATGTGTGTTTTTAAAAAAAAAAAAAAGGAGAAATATAGGATGGAAAAAACTCAGGGAGAGTATCTCTAAAATCTTTCTATCTCCATCCCTGACTGACTGCTGAAAGAGGAGTGGATGGAACACTGAAAGCCACTTAGCCAAAATTAAAATATTTAGGCTTAAACTGAAGATGCCACACTCATAATCCTTGAGAGTGTACAGAAACATATAGCCCATGTTAGAATGCCCATTCATTGGAAGGACGGTAGACAGAGAACTTGACTCCTGTTTCTTTACCATTTAGCCTGGGGCTAAGCACAGCTTCCTGGGTTGGGTATGTTTGTCACATTGGAGGAAAAGGAGTTAGTACTTATAGGAAAACTGTGGTGCTTATGTTTGAAGAACTAGAAAAGAGAAGCCAGGGGATCATAAACACTGAAGGAATGTGGGATCACTAAAGCGATTGAGTCCAAAGCAGGTCTCTAAACAGTGTATCCATATCTCTGACTGAACTACACCTGTTCAAAACAGAATCAAAGGAGCCTAGATTAGAACAAAAGGTAAGACCTGGGAATGGTGGTGCTGCACAAGAAACAGGGTTTGCTGTTCAAGCTACTCGAGAAAACTACCCGATATCACGGAAAAGCAACAGTCATCACAGGAAAATAACAGACTCCCAAAACTCCACAGTTGGTCCAAATTATCTGACATAGAAAACAAAAAAAAAAAAAAAAAAAAAAAAAAAAAAAAAAAAAAAAAAAAAAAAAAAAAAAAAAAAAAAAAAAGGAAAACATTTTCTAGTAAAGGTATCAACTAAGTCTGACATAGACATGAAACCAACATTGAAACCAACATACTCTGATAGCTAATTGTATGTGTTAACTAGGCCACATCTGGGATGCCCAAATATCTGATTAGACACATTTCCTCTCCCCGCCCCCTGGGAGGGTTAACAAGGATGTATCTGGAAAGGATCAGCGTTTGTATTGAACTGAGTAAAGGAAATGGCGCTCTTGAAGATGGCTTACTCTGGGACTTCTCACTCTTCATAGTCAAGTAAGCCAGCACCTTATAATACATCTCCATACACACACACACACACACACACACACACACACACACACGACCCTTCAACACTATGGATTTGAACTGAATACACATACAAAGATTTTTTTTCAACAAATACATTGGAAAATTTTTGTACATTTGTGACAGTTTGAAAAACCTCACACTTGAGCTGTGGAGTCTAGAAAACCCCCCCCCCCCAAAATTAAGTATATCATGAATGCATAAAATATATGTAGATATTTCTCTGTTTTATCATTTACTATCATAAAATACACATAAATCCATTATTCAAAATTTACCCCTACACACACTTACAGACCATATATGGTGACATTTGCATTCAAGAGGAACGTAAACAAATGTAAAGATACAGTATTAAATCATAACTGCCTTAATCAACTGAAGTACATACTATTTGACTGTAATAATTTCATAGTCACCTTGTGTTGCTGTTGCCCTGAGCTCAAGTGTTGGGAGAATCTGCTTAAGATGCCCTGTGAAGCTAAACGCTTCTGCTGAGCAGTTTGTCTCTTAAGTAAATTGCATATCACAGTAAAAAGTCACCTCTCATGGCTATTGCCTGTTTTTATCATGATGACTGTAATACCATTAACCTTAAATGACACCCTGGGACGCATACAAAATGCTACTAGTAATGCTGGAAGTGCTCCCAAGAAGCAGAGAAAACTCACAACATTAAAAAATAAGTTGAATTACTCTAGATTGGGGTCTGCAGCTAGAGTTTCCCACTAGTTTAGACAGAAATTCATCTTGTAAACAAATTATGTAAACTTAGATGCAATAAATACAGTACAGTATTGTATTTTCTCTTCCTTATGGCTTTCTTAATATTGTTTTCTTTTCTCTAGCTTACTTAGCATAAGAATACAGTATACAATACACGAAACATAGAAAATATGTGTTCTTCAACCATGATATCAGTAAGGCTTCTGTGTATCAATTCATAATGCATTGTACAGATTTGTTCTTTGGAATGTTGCTTTTCTTTATAGCTAACTTTCTCAAGTGTGGACCCAGTGCTCGTTTTCAGTAGGTGAACCAAATGTATATTAATCTTTTTGTACGTTAGTGTTCTTTATGGCTGCACTTTCACAAATATTTTATAGCCATCTCTGCTTCTGGGAGACTTTCAAGAACATAATCTGAAACCAAAATCAATCATAATGGGATTATCATCTTCTATTATGATTAAATGTTAAATAGAGACATCTAATTGTATCCTCTTAGTTAATTGCATTTATTATTTTTTTAAATTTATCATGAGCTTCTCCATACTTAATAGTCACCTTGTGTCCTAGAAAAATTAATGTTTATTTTGCTTCTCAAGGAAACAATTAAGGTACTAGAAGAAAATAATCCCCAAATTTTCTTTAGAGGCTTAAAAAACAGTGTTCCCTCCTGAATACAAAACAGCATCCATATTCCTTCAAGTACATTCCGTAGTTTCTTCTCCTATTAGTTTTACTTCAATCCAGCTGTGTGGTTCTGTGGAATGTTAGTAAAATATCCTCTTTCAAAGACAGTGTGACTAACTGCATCTGAAGCCTGAAGTGGTGAATGTAGTCCTATGAGAAACATGTGGCTCCTTCTCTGGCACGCTTCTGATTAACCCTTTACATACCCATGTCTCCCCACTTCATAAAATAACAGTATTACCTTACATTCCTACAATTACCTTACCAAGCATTGTTATATGCCTTACCAAGCATTGTTATATGCCTCATTAAATCCAAAAATAATCCGAGAGAAAGGTATTACTACTTTCATTGTTACATGACTAAATTAAAATGTGAGGAGGTGTTTAGCTTCCCTAAGGTAAAGTAGGCAACTGGTGAATAGCCACACAGGTGCTAGAGGCCTATGTCCTCATGTGATTCTCACGAAGACCAACTAACTTGGTGGTATGGGGACATTTTGAGCAGGGTTATGCCTTTCTTTCTACACCCACATTTATTTGACATTTTCCTTTTTGCAAAGGCAATTAAATAAATACAGAAGAAGTCAAAGTCAACCCCATATTCAAATTATACTTGTATATTTTAATCAGTTTAAGAAAACATACAGCCAATTTATAAAATGTCAATCAGATGTTTATAGAGTCATGATACTAGAAAATTTATAATTTGTATAAACTGAAGATGCAAGAAGGCATCTCATCACCAACTCACAGCTGACATTATGTCATTTAACACATTTTCTCCATTTTGGCTTGTCAAATTGTCAGAAATATATCAATGCCTGTAACTTCAATAAGCATAAGAAATTGTGTAATAATTTGTTAGCGGGGGACAGGAAAGAAAGCAAGTAAGCAGAATAGTATGTGAATGTGGCCACTTTAATATATGTTTCCAAAATTACCTAGATTTCAATTATATATTAAACTAAATGTTGCTTAGCAATGAAGTGGATACATCTTAAAAATCTAATATACACAAATAGTAAAATATTACTTGACATAAGTATATAAATGGTAATAGTATTAGGCACCGTCAAACAAGACTCTCAAATTACACATGGAGAATCTTTACCTTCTCTCCTTTGGTATCAAGATTTTCTGAAGAATTTGTATTGATTTCCTCTGTAAGTGACTGTCCTTGTGCAATATTAAGGCATTCATTGACAAATCTCAAAATAAGTCTTGAGAGGCACAGCCCCTAAATACATATCTCAGTGTAATTTTCCAATTAAAAAATGTGTTGAGTATTTCAGCCTCAGGCAGAAGCATAAAACTTTATCATTGTATCCTTTACCATATTAATATAATGCTATGCCATTTTAACTGAAAAGGTAGTAGATATGGTTGAAAAGAGACAGGTGAAAGACAAAAAGTGGAAGAGTGGTGTCAGCCTCACCAGTGGTGTTAAACACGATGCTTCCTTTATTACGTACTGTAGGTGGTTCCCTGTTCCTTCTTGATTTTCAAGGAGCCTACTGCATCAGTTAGGTAGTGTTGGCTACCATGATTGGGTATAACTGTAAGTAGTAACTAAATTATAAACAGATAAAATAACAGTATTGTAATGCAGGGGCATGTATGAAGCTGGAAAGGGTCATTCTCAGCAAAGTAATATGGGAACAGAAAAACAAATACTGCATGTTCTCACTCATAAGTGGGAGTTGAGCAATGGGAACACCTAGACACAGGGAGGGGAACACCACTCATTGGGACCAGTTGGGGGATGGGGGGCTAGGGGAGGGATAGCATTAGGGAAATACCTAATGTAGATGACGGGTTGATGGGTACAGCAAACCACCATGGCACATGTATAGCTAATTAACAAACCTTCACATTTTACACATGTATACCAGAACTTAAAGTATACTTTTTAAAAAGTCCAAAATAGCACAAAGATGATACTAGAAAGCAGACATTGGCAAGGAGAAGAGAGAGAGAGCTGTCATTCACTCATGACTACATTTGTCCATGTTATCTGCTGATGTCTGTGTAGTGTGATAGCCAGTAGGTGTTGTTTGTTCCCAGCCCAGTTTCCTTTCCTAGGCTAGTGAGGTCTTGGGAGCACTCCAGCTGCTGTGAGCTTGTCTGCTCGTGGTTCACTGCTTTATTTTTCTAGGTGAATTCACTCAGCTGACTAGAGGCATGTAGCTCAGAGTTTGCTGTGGTGTTCTGCATATCCTTTGGGGATATACCTTAGCCAGTGTTCTGAATATCCCTTGGGGATATACCTTAGCCCTCAGTGAGGGGACTAATTAGTGGGTACTTTCCCTTCACAATTCCCTGGGAGATCAGTTGAAATAGACTTAATTTTGTTGCTTCCTCCACCCCATTCTTCATTTGCTTCCTTACAGGTTTATCTAACAGCACTCCCTCAATCCAACATTATCTGCACAAGAATCTGTCACAGGCTCTGCTTCTCGGGAACTTGTCTTATGACAGTGACCTATGACAGCCCTCGTTACATACAACAGGGCCAAACAATTCTTCATAATGGCAGGTCGTTAACTAGAAGTCTAAATAGAGAGTTTGCAAAAATTTCAATTCCAAATAAATTCTGGAGATCTTTTGGACAACATCATGACTGTATTTAATAGTAATATTTATAGACTTGAAAAATGTTATAGACTTGAAAAATTAATAGTAATGTTCATAGAGGAGATCTTAAATGTTCTCACAATAGAGTAATTGTATGAGGTGATAGATATGGTAATTAACTTCATTTAATCATTCCACAATATTGTAAAATGTTGTATACCATAAACATACACAGTTTCCATTTGTTTAAAAAAAATAAAGAGGAAAAAAGAGCTTGTATAAACTCCAAGTGTGTTTGGGCCAGTTGTACCTAGAACCTAGAAATGCATTGTTTAGTAGAAATGGGGTTTCACCTTTTTTGATCAGGCTGGTTTCAAACTCTGGATTCTTTGTCGTAGTTCATTTATTACTTAGAGCAACTGTTTAGGTTGGTTTTATTATTACCACAATTTTATATATTAAAGTAGTAATACAAGGGGTATCCAAAGTTAAAAAGAGTAGGCAATGTGTTCAAAGTCATGCCATTTCTAAGTGATGGGGCTGGAATCCAGTACCAGTCAGTCTGATTAGAGAGAAGGTACTTGTGACTCAAAGGTCAACTTTTTGTTCCTGGTAAAGCTTTTTCAGGAGAAGAGTTCCAAGCACTATGTTTTTTGTTTTGGTTTGGTTTGGTTTGGATTTTTCAATGTTTTACCCACACTTCCTGGTACAATGTAGTCAACAGCAAAAGGCTGAAGAGGACTCTTCAAGTAGAGGGAACTGTGACTGAAATCGTACTGCCATTTTTGACTTCATCTTCTCCTGAGAATGCCTGCCCAGCAACTCCCCTCATGCCAAATTGATCTTAAAAGTTTAGGCACAGTAGATAAGATTCTAGTGGAGAAAATCTGGATTTAGAGTTCATTAGGCCTGGAGATATTCTAGACCCCGCAGCATTCGGAAGGACTGAAAAGTGACAAAAATAGCCTTAAGAAAGGGGCATTTCAACCTTTCGCAGGTGAGGTTCAGAGAAACTAAATGTTTGCTCTGGATCCTGGAGTTAGTGAGTGACAAATCCTTTTCATAATCCTCATGTCTAATTTACAACCATTATATTATTGGAATAATGTAGTATGTTTTGGTGACAGTATGTACTGACTTGCTTCCTTGGGAATAATGAGATACAGCCAGGAGAAATGGGGATATTGATTCTATGGCCTTTTCAATAAGTCAAGATTTTAAGGTATTTAATAGTAGTCCATACTATGTTAAAATTCCTATGCTCTACTGACATTTTCTCTTCAAGGAATCATCAGCACAGAGCTGTTACTAGTTCTCATTCAATAAAACCTATTTCTCTTCACCAAGACTCCACAGTTTTTGTTTCTGTTTTTGAGACAGAGTCTCACTCTGTCGCCAGGTGCCAGGCTGGAGTGCAGTGGCACAATCTCGGCTCACTGCAGCCTCCGCCTCCTTGTGTTCAAGCAATTCTCCTGCCTCAGCCTCCCGAGTAGCTGGGACTACGGGCGCATGCCACCAAACCCAGCTAATTTTTGTATTTTTAGTAGAGATAGGGTTTCACCATGTTGGCCAGGATGGTCTCGATTTCTTGACCCCGTGATCTGCCCTTCCCGGCCTCCAAAGTGTGGGGATTACAGGCTTGAGCCACTGCGCCTGACCCCCTAGTTTTTAAAAGAAATGTTCCTTGGACTCTATGTACTTATTAATAACAGTTCCTAAACATGTGGGAATAGCTGGAGGAGAGAACAACGGTAGAGGAAAAATATGTTTGTTTATTCATTCATTCATTCATTCAGTTCTTTTTGGTTTCTAGTAACAGGTGCCCTAACAGATTTCAGACCCTTACTGTCTGGAAGCACAGTTCTTGTGATGTTGTCCTGACACCTAGTGGGAGGATGAAAAAGTAAAACATTTTTAAAGAAGCATGTCTACCATGATAGTTTATTTAGTATGCTTTATGCTTTAAAACAAAGCATTGTTTGACATAAATAAAAAGTAGATAAACACAAACCTACATATATGTAATGCACTCACTTCCATAAATTATCTCTGTATGTTACAGTTTTCAAGTGCTGACTCTTTTTCTTCTGATCTATAAAATGTGTCCCACACTAGATATAGTACTCTGAATATTACAGACAACATATATAAAATATATTTCAGCCAAAGACTACCTCCACTTTCTGCTTATACACTGAAGAGTCGTTATTTTTGTCTATTCCTTTTATTCACATTAGAGACCCAGCAGAAGATAATCTCCACGCATTTTTCTTGGTCCAGTCTTCTCCTGTACGTGCTATATCAATAACCTGTTCTGCTTTCTGGCTTTTCCATATCAGGATTTAAATATACCAACTCTCTACCATCATAAAACACTGAAAAAATTGAAAACAACAGCTATCAAAACAACAGCAGCAGGAAAGCAACAACCAGTCAGCCAAAACCTTCAACTGGCCGGTCCAACCTCTTCTCTTTTCTCCTCCTTTTCCCTTTGTCATCAAGCTTCTTAAAAGAAGACCCATACTTCTCCACATTCTCTATTCACATGGTTTTAATAACCCACATCAGTCCATATTTAGATAAGTCTCCACATAAACTGCTTTTATCCCCAACTTTCACCCTTGGCTTCTTAGATAATCAGTGGACACATTTTAATACTTATCTTGCATAACCACTGGGCAGTATTCGAAATTCTCAGTTGTTCTGTGTTTCCCCAGACATTCTTTAGTTTTCTAGAAGCTGTACTGTTCAGATGTGACTCCTGCTTGCCTCAACACTCATTCTCAGCCTTCCTCACTTGGTTGTATTCCTTTACCCAACCCTTAAATGTGTTAGTTCCTTAGGTATCTCATTGTGTCCATTTTTCTGTGCTGAGATCATTGCATTTGATAACTCCAGTTTATATCAACATATGCTGATGATCTTAAATTCCCATTTTCTGTCTAGATTCATATTTTCATATCCTGAGATCTACTCTTTCACTAATCCAATTATTTAATGACAACATCCCTTGTTTTATGGAAGTCATTTCCCTAAGCTCACACTAGATTAGGGACTCCTTTGTTTGCTCTTCAGTAGCACCATTTAAAACCATTATTATAGTGACTTCTGTAATCATATTTTATGAGTTTTTTTTTTTTTTCTGAGATGGAGTTTTGCTCTTGTTGCCCAGGCTGAAGGGCAATGCCGTGATCTCAGCTCACTGCAACCTCTGCCACCTGGTTTCAAGCAGTTGTCCTGCCTCAACCTGCTGAATAGCTGGGATTACAGGCATGCGCCACCACACCCAGCCAATTTGTATTTTTAGTACAGATGGGGTTTCTCCATGTTGGTTAGGCTAGCCTTGAACTGCCAACCTCAGGCGATTTGCCTACCTTGGCCTCCCAAAGTGCTGGGATTACCGGTATGAGCCACTGTGTCTGGCTTTCATGGTTTTAATATAATTTGTTTTTCCTTTTAAACCTTACCTTTTAAACATCATCACAATCTCTTGTACAGTAAGTCCTTAATGTTGTCAATAGGTTCTTGGAAACTGTGATTTTAAGCAAAATAACTTACAGCAGGTTCTTAAATAACTTCATTTCCTTCAAGTCATTTTGTCATAATGTTGATAAGAAGAAAGATGGTTTTGTTATACATAATTTCTCTTATAGCCGGTTTCCAAAAACCAGTTGACGATGTTAAGTGAGAACTTTCTGTACGCATAGGATTCAAACAATATGAAGGCAGATAGAGTAAGATGTGAATTTTCTTTTGCTACTCCTCTACTTTCAGACACACACATACATACATGCAAGCACATACACGCAGATACACACAAGGACAGCCTCTCTCTGAGAGGTAAAAAGTTTGCCATACACTTTGTTTTCTTGTATTAATTTCTGTGCCTTTCCATAATACATATCATTACATGTTAACATAGCTTGTTTCAACTATGGCATCTGTTGCTTCCTCTTGAGTAATTTTTACTTTTTAAAACATGTATTACACATTCCTTGCCAAATTAAATACTTCCTCCCAAAAATTGCACCCGCTGTCAGTCATATGCACTAAGTTTAGTGAAACCTGTCAGGCCTGCAGAACTATAAATAGGAAAGTACACATTAAGTTAACAGCTACTGTTTTCAAAGATGCGTAGCTTACCTGCAAAGAGTATACAGGTAATATTTAAGTATAATCAATATGCCAATGCTTTATATTAAAAGAGTAATGGCTTTACCAATGCATTTTCATATAATTTGATTTTAATAAAATTTCAGGGAAATACATAAGATGTCAGTCATGTGTAATTGTTCAAGAAACAACTGAGGATAAATAATATTTATTTCATTTTCTTTTTGAGAGAATGTCATCTCTGATGATAAAAATAAATCATATGCTGATATCAGTACTGCTTTAAATGTTATTGAATGAATATGCTATATAGTAGTTGATTTCAGAAGTTTTAAAACTATCTGCTACTTTACCAGAGTATACTATAGACATGCTATTTTCATAGGTATACGGAATATTTAGACCACATAACAGATATTAAATACATCCAAGTTTCTAACTTTTTCTTTCCCTTCCTATTCCTCAAAAAAAAAACAAAAAAAACCATGAATTTGTATTAAGTGAATAAAAATATCACAAAGAATTGTTAAGTTACAGAACTCTGTATTAGCTGGCAACATACAATAGGAAATGCAACATTACACTTAGCTTATTATTGTAAATTTTATAAAACATGATATATATGCCATATAGTGTAAACCAAGATATAATAAAATACAATGTTTAGATTTTAAATCCCTGGTGTACCTTGGGCAAATTATATAACTTCTTTAAGTCTCAGTGCAGCGAGTAGAATTCTAAGATGGCCCCTCAAGTTTCCCAGCCCCTGCTGCACATACAGCTTCCCCGCTTAAAGACTAATCTCACTTTGCTGCGAAGGGATTTTCCAGATTACTTAAGGTTCTCAGGTCAGCTTAAATTAGGCATATTATTTGAGTGGCCCTACCATAACCACATGACCCTTAAACAGCAGAGAGCTTACTCTGGCTGATAACAAGAGGACGTGAGAGATTCTAATAAAAGGATAATTTGAGATGCCATTGCTAGCTTGAAGAGGGATGGGGCTACGTGGCAAGGAATGCAGATGGTCTGTAGGAGCTGATAGAGCCTGGAGCTGTCAGGCAGCAAGGAGAAAAGAACTTCTGTCATCCAACCACAAGGAACTGAATTCCTACAACCAAAAAAATGACCTTGGAATCAGATTTTTCACTAAAGCCTTTGGATAAGAATTCAGTCAACTAATACCCTAAACAGAGAAACTAGTCATTATACAACCAGACCTCTAACATATAAAACTGTGAGTTAATAAATGTGTTTTTTAAACTGCAAAATAGCCTATTCATCTGTGACTCTCTATGATCATTGAAAAAAGATGTCTCAGATAACTATCCGGAGAGAGATATATATGTAGAGAGAGATAGAAAGGGGATCTGTTTCTATTAATACTTATTTAAATTATTTTATTTCTTTTTTTCCAGCAGTGAGCATTCTGGTACATAAATCTCTGTGTATATGTTGGAATCATACTTTTATAAAAACTATGCAAAACATAGATGAAGCTTGAATTTTAATTGATGCTATCAGTTTACTTGAAGTTTATTTTGCCATTATGAATATTTAAAAAAAATTCTAAGTAATATTATAGACTTAATTTGTAGTCTCCAGTTACTAACAAGGCTGAGAATACTATCATATTTTTAAATATTTGCATTTAATTGTAATTACTTTCCATTCTTTTACGAAGGTATTTTTTTCACAATAAAAAGTAATCTTTATATATTCTTTATCAACATATTTTGCAATTCATTTACAGATTATAAGCCTACTGCTTACCAAACACTGTTGTTTGCACTTGAGATTTTGTGGTGAATATTACAAATGAGTTCATTTCTTTCATTCATGCTTTTTTAAAAATTATACTTTAAGTTCTGGGGTATATGTGTAGAAGGTGCAGGTTTGTTACATAGGTATACATGTGCCATGGTGGTTTGCTGCACCCATCAACCCATCATTTACATTAGGTATTTCTCCTAAAGCTATCCCTCCCCCAGGCCCCGCCGCTCAACAGGACCTGGTGTGTGATGCTCCCCTCCCTGTATCTGTGTGTTCTCATTATTCAGCTTCCACTTATGGGTGAGAACATGGAGTTACTGGTTTTCTGTTCTTGTGTCAGTTTGCTGAGAATGATGGTTTCCAGCTTCATCCATGCCCCTGCAAAGGACATGAACTTATCCTTTTTTATGGTTACATAGTATTCCATGGTGTATATGTGCCACATTTTCTTTATCCAGTCTGTCATTGATGGGCATTTGGGTTGGTTCCAAGTCTTAGCTATTGTGAACAGTGCAGCAAAAAACAACTGTGTACATGAGTCTTTATAGTAGAATGATTTATAATCCTTTTGGTATATACCCAGTAATGGAATTGCTGGGTCAAATGGTATTTCTAGGTTTAGATCCTTGAGGAATCGCCACACTGTATTCCACAATGGGTGAACTAATGTATACTCCCACCAACTGTGTAAAAATGTTTATATTTCTCCACATCCATTCCAGCATCTGTTGTTTCCTGACTTTTTAATGATCACCATACTAACTGGTGTGAGATGGTATCTCAATGCATTTTGATTTGCATTTCCCTGATGATCAGTGATATTGAGCATTTTTTTGTATGTTTGTTGGTTGCATAAATGACTTTTGAGAAATGTGTGTTCATATGCTTTGCCCACTTTTTGATGGGGTTATTTGTTACTTGTGAATTTTAAGTGCTTTGTAGATTCTGGATCTTAGCGCTTTGTCAGATGGATAGATTGCAAAAATTTTCTCTCATTCTGTAGGTTGTCTGCTCACTCTGATGACAGTTTCTTTTAGTGTGCAGAAGCTCTTTAGTTTAATTAAATCCCATTTGTCTACTTTGGCTTTTGTTACCATTGCTTTTGGTGTTTTAGTCATGAAGTGTTTGCAAAGACTTCATTCGTACTTCTTAAATTTATTCTAGAGGGACGTAAAACACTATGCTTTGATAATCCTGATAGTAGTAGCTACTATGAAGAAAAGAAAACAGAATTATACAAGAGATATTGATTGGTTAGAAAGGCCTTTTGAAGAAGAGATATTTTAGCTCAGAATTAGATTATAAGCAAGCACCAGACAGTTAAAATCTGGGGGAACACTTTGCAGGCAGACAGGACAGTGTGGAAAGAAAAAGGAGCTCAGGTCTAAGATCTGAACACTTAGAGGTGGAACCCAAGAGGAGGAAACCCAGAAAAGGGACTGAGAAGGAAGAGCCAGGCAAACTTGAGAACCAGGATTATGACCCAGAAGCCACCGGGAGGAAAAATGACCTTCATTCTTTTAGAGAACTAAAAAAAAGGATGTTGGAGGTGGAACGTGAGAAAATGACTCATATCTGTAATTCCAGCATTCTGAGAGGCCAAGGTGGGACGATTGCTTGATGCCAGGAATTTGAAACCAGCATAGCCAGACCCCTATCTCTACCAAAAAAAAAAAAAAAAATGCCAGACACTGTGGTAATCCCAACTACTTGGGCTGCTGAGGCAGAAGAATCCTTGTGCTGAGAAGTTCAAGGCTGCAGTGAGCTATTGATCATGTCTCTGCACTCTGGGTGACAGAGCAAACAACAACAACAAAAGAATATTTTTGTGGTTGACCAGAATGGAGATACATTGCATTGGGAAGTAGAGTGAATTGTGATGGTGAGAAAGGACACAGTGACTATAGACATCACATGCCTTAAAGGGAAACAGGAAGTAAGGTGGTAGCTATGGTTCGCTGAGGGGTATTGGAACATATTTAAGTGGAAACATCCGCTATAAAGGGATGTAATGATGTTGTAGAAGAGAAAAGGAATAACGACAAGAACTATGTTTTTTGGATAACAAGAGGAATAGATATATGGGGCACAATAAAAATACTTGTAGACTTTGAGAGAATGAGAATGTTGTTCTCTGCCTCTGTTTCTCAATGAAATCCATGAGATGATCCATCAGCATAATGGCAGTGACTGTGGGCAGTGTGGGAAAGAATCACAATATATGAGAAGAAAAGAAAACCTGTAAAACTGGTATTTTCCAAGAAGAGGAATTAAAAACACCTGGAAAATACTCCAGGCAATGCATAGGACCAATTTAAGATTTACCATTATTACAAAATGCCCTTTTCCCCTCACACTTAAAAATTTTCCTTTGGTTGAGTACAGACTTAAGTTAAAACTGTTCTATCTTGCAGCTTTAATTATAATCATTTTCCCACTCTTCTAGTGAGAAACCTCATGTAAATCTGATTTTCATTCTTTTGGAGATAACCTTTCTTCTAATTTCTTAATTTTACTTCTCTGCAGCTTTTAATATTTTCTTTGTGCTTTCAAAATATGTCCAGATGTAAATTTATCACCAAAATTCATCTTGTGTCACTTAGCTTGATAGAAGATAGCTATCTGTCTTCAGCTCTAGATAATTTTCTTTTAATATTTCTAACTTTCAGTTTTCTTTCTTTACTCCATGGACTTGAGAAGTTCTGATTCCTCTTCTAAGTAGCCTAATACTTTTACTAAATACTGCTTCCTTTCCCCTTTTGCATAGTATTTTGGGAGAATTCCTTGAGTCATACTTTCAGCACACTACTGCATTTAGCCCAACGACCTTTTGTGTGCTAACCTTCCCATTTCAGACTTGTTTCAATGATTCTGGAAAGCACCATCATCCTCTGCAGCCCAGAGTATGTTCTCAGTGCTTTAACCTTTGGGGAAACACCATGTCAGCCAGTCATTTGTGCAGATGGGGACAGGAAAAATGGTTTCATGGCTCAACTGATGCAGCTGCAGCTCTCTACTTGATTTCCTGATGCTCAAACTTCTAACTCGGCTCCTTACATCTACTGACTCAGTGCTCAGGGATTTTACAGGACCATGACCACATTTGCAGATGTTTTCTTCCATGCATTTTGGATTTGTGGTTTCTTTTGTCATTCTTTCTTAGGTGCTTTTTTGTTGTTAGGAATTTCTCAAAAGTTTTGGTTGGCTGCTGGCACTTTTTCTGCTCTTCTATAATGTCATCTGTTTATTATGTCAGGGCTATATGGGACAGTGCAAAGTACCACATAGCCACCACATAGCAAATGGAAAACATATACCTAGAGTGCATTCTTGATCTTGTCTGTCATTCAGCATCAGAATTGCCAATTATCTTGTCATTGCTAAAGAGCTCCATAATAGCAATGAATGTATCTAGTTTATTACTGTAAATGCTCTATCCCTTTTGCTAGCATTATGCCTGGATTGGATATAGTAAGTACTATAATAATCAAAATATCAACAGTTATTAATAAAAATATATTAATGTAAATCATAGATATGCTATCACTATTAGTATTATAAATGTTAAGCTTTCAAAAATGCTCGTGAAATTTAGTTGCATTCAAATTCCAGATAAGTTTATGGCACAGAGTAGTCACGCACCTTGTCTATGTTTTTATTATTATTATTATTAAAAATATAAGAGTATATTTGGTATCTGCTTTGAGGTTTTATTTGTTTTTCTTCTCTTGACTCCTTGACAAATAGAATTGTATTATTTGGGAAAGGGTCCACCAGAGCAGTCTAGAAATTTTAGAAGCTTATCTTTGAACAATGGCAACATGTAACTCTCTGAACTGCATATGATGGCAGTGCCCAAGATAGATTCTGATTAGCTGAGAAGGTCACTGCATTTTACCCTAGTAAGTGTGCTTTGGAGGAAACTCTTCTATCTAGTAAAAATAGTGTCAACATATTCAAACAATACAATGGCTATCTAGGGCGTGGAGTTCCCCAAAAGTGTGAATTTGGTGAAATTATATTTTTATCTTACCCTTTGATTAGGGAGAATTTAGGATATGTTGCCATATGTAAGTATATGAAGAAAACATACTCAAAACAGTTAAAAGAGAAGAGCACAAACAAGAGCCATAAATACTGGTGCACAAAACTAAAGTAGGAATTAATTAAGCTAATACAAAAAGTGGGATAGTAGTATCATACTTACTAGCGTTGGATCATCCTTAGTAAATATTTACCTCTAGTAAATATTTCAAATAAGATATCTCATTCTGTGATGAAATTTAAAATAGCAATACCTTTGTAATAAACCAACATTACAACAATTATATAGACTTTAAATACCCAAATATAACTTATCTCAACAGAGTCAGCAAGTAGAACCCCCCCACAGCCATTTCATATACCTATGAAAATGGTGTGTCTATAGTATACTCTGGTAAAGTGCTAGATATTTTAAAACTTCTGAAATTAACAACTATGTACATACTGACTCAGTAATATCTTACACAGTTTTAAGGTTAGCAGATAGTTTACTTTTATCATCAAAGATGATGATCTCTCCCAAAGAAAATTTTTTTAAAGATGATTTGACCTCAGTTGTTTCTTGAACTATTACACATGACTGACATGTATTTCCCTGAAATTTTTTAGAAATCAAATATATGAAAATGTATTTGTAAAACAATTACTCTTCTATTACAAAGCATTGTCATATTGATTATTACTTACCTATCATCTATACATTTTCCATAGGTTAGCTAGGCATCTTTGGAAACAGTGGCTGTTAATGTGCTCTTTGCTGGCATTTATGCTTCTGTAGGCCTGACATGTTTCAATAGACTTTATGAATATACCTAGCAGCTGGTAGGAGTAGGTCATTCATATGTTTGTCAATCTGATAGCCTCTATCAAAATGTTCTTCAAAATTTCCCAGGTGGTCTATGAAGATTCTCAAGATGGTGTTTATAAATATATGTACAAGTGAATAGGTTAGATTCTTTTAATTGTCCTAAAATAAGAATTGTTCTTTTAACCCTTTAAATCATATTTCTTGTCTGTAGACACCAGGTGGCAGAATCACTTCTTTCTTAAAATTATTTTGAGATAATTGCTGATTCACATGCAATTGTTAAGAAATAAGTCAGAAAGATCTTGTGCAGTCTTTATACTGCTTCTTCAATGTTAACATGGTACCTTGCTTTCTTTGGTATCTTGCAAATATCACAGCCAGGAGGCTGACATTGATATAATTCACTCTTCTTATTCAGACTTTCCCAGTTTTACTTGTACATGAGTGTGTGTTTGTGGGAGTGGAGGTTATACAGTGGTCTTCAAAAAGTTCATGGAAAATGTGTATTATGAAAAAAATGATGAATGAATTTGTACCAAAATAAACTTCTATTACCTTATTATCACATTTCTAAATAGGATCTAGTTTAAGGCACTAAGAAGGATAACGGATCAGTTTGAAAAGAGTCCTTGTCAGAGCAACATGGATTTGTTAATATTGGAGCAAAAACAAACATTAAATTTATAGTGAATCTTGGGTAGCAGAATGGTGAAATCATTGATACTTTACAACAAGTTTATGGGAACAGTGCCCCAAAGAAGTCAGTGGTTTATGAATTATAATTTGTTTTTTAAAAGGACAATATAATGTTGAAGATAAAGTCCATAGAGGCAGAACATCTGCATCAATATGTGAGAAAAAATATTCATTTTGTTTCTGCTCTAATAGAAGAAGTCTGACAACAACACAAACAATAGACACCATAGACATCTCAACTGGTTCAGCTTACACAATTCTGACTGAGAAATTAAAGAGCAAACTTTCCACTTCATGAGTGCAAAACTGTTGTATCAAGATGAAGTGCAGACAAGCGGAGTTTTGAATTGAAATTTAGATTTTTTTTCCCATTTATTTTATTGCATTTTAGGTTTTGCGGTACATGTGAAGAACGTGCAAGATTGTTGCATAGGTACACACGTGGCAGTGTGATTTGCTGCCTTAATCAAGTGGAATCCAGATTCCGAAACATTTCTTTGCAGAGTTGTAACAGGAGATAAAATACGGCTTTACCAATACTATCCTGAAGACAAAGCACAATATTTGTCTTGTCTCAAAGCAAAAGCAGACCAAAAGTCATGGAAGCAGCTTTTGGGGATGCTCCAGGCATTTTGCTTTTGACTTTCTTAATGGCCAATTATGGCTAACATCTACTGGTTAGTGTTTTGAGAATGTTAGCCAAAACTTTAGCAGAAAAACATCCAGGAAAGCTTCACCAGAGTATCTTTCTCCACCATATCAATGTTCCTGCCCAGTCCTGTGATCAAACAAGGGACATTTTGTGAGAGTTTTCATAGAAAAGCATTAGATATTCATCTGACAGTCCTGATTTGGCTCTGTCTGACTTGTGTTTGTTTTTTAATCTTAGGAAATATTTAGAGGTCACCCATTTCTCTTCAGTTAATAATGTAAAATAGAGCTCATTGATGTGGTTAAATTCCCAGGACCCTCAATTCTTCATAGGGATTGACTAAATGGCTGGTATCATCACTTACAAATGCATCTTGAACTTGATAGAACTTATGTGGATAAATAAAATTTATATTTTATGTTTTTATTTTTAAATTCTATTTATTCCATGAGCTTTTTGGAGTCCCCTCATACTACATTTCATGCAGTATTATCACATGTGTGGGTTTGTGCATTCACCACAGTCAAGGTACAGAACTGTTCCATCACAAGGGTCCCTTAGGTTGCCCTTTCATGGCCACACCCATGTTTTTTCCCCAACACCGCCACTGCCCCTAACCCCTGACTCACTAATCTGTCACCTAGTCTATAGATTTGGCTTCTTAAAATGTTATTTGAATGGAAGCATGCAGCATATGATCTTTCAGATCAGCTTCTTTTTGCTCAGTGCAATTCTCTGAAGATGTAGCTAAGTAGTTACATGTATAAATAGTTCATTTTCTCCTTTCTAAGTTGTGTTTCATGGTAAGGATGCATCACAGTTTGTATAACCATTCCTCTGCTGAGACGTTTCCAGTTTTGGGATATCATGAATAAAGCTTCCATGAAAATTTATGTACAGGTTTTTAAATGAACATTATTTTGGGGTACATATCCAAGTGTGCAAATGCTCAGTTTTATGTTTACATATTTAGATTTATAAGAAATTGGAAATCTCTTTTCCAAAATGGCTGTGCCATTTTACATTCCCACTAGCAATGTATGAGTGATCTAGCTTCTCGACATCCTCACCAGTATTTGTGTTGTCACTACGTTTTAAATTTTAACTGTTCTAATAAATGCATATGCTATATAACTGTGGTTTTAATCTGCGCTTCCTTAATGAATAATAATATTGAACATCTTTCTATGTACTTATTTGCCATCTCCATATTGTCATCAGTGAAGTGGCTGTTCATATCTTTTGCTCAGTTTCTGCTAAATTATTTGCGTTTTTACTTGAGTTTTTGTATATTCTAAATGCTACTACTTTCTCCAATATGTGTTTTGAAAGTATGTTCTCTCAGTCTATAGTTAGCTTTATTTTCCTCATCTTAACAAAATGAAACATCCTCTGTCTTTCACAGAGCAAAGATTTTTAATTATGATAAGGTCTAAAATTTCAATTTTTCCTTTTATGCGTCAAGCTTTTAGTATTGTCTAAGAATTTTTGCTTATCCCTGAATCTCTGAAATTATGTCCCATTCTTCTACAACTTTGTGTTTTAATCAATTTTTTTGGGTTTTTTTTTTTTTTTTTTGGTGGTGGTTTAACACAATATGTGAGGTATAGACTAATATTAGTTTGGTTTGTCAATGGTTCTCTAACCTATCCAACATCATTTGTTGATAAGATTATATTTTCTCTACTGAATTTTTTTTGACCTTTTTCAAAAATGTGCACAAAAAATATTTTTGGGTAATTTGAAATATCTGAAAACTATCTGTACTTTGAATCTTTAATGCCTATTTCTCACCTGTAACCACTAGGTGGCGAGATTGGCTTTTATACGTTTGTAAATTACTAACAAAAGGCCCCTGAAGTTTTCAGTGTATCCTTAGTGAAATTTTACACTCAAAGCTCTAATGTATTATTGTTATTAAAAACAAAATTTTAAAAAGGAGCTCTAATATTTAGATATAAGTACAGTGTTAGTTTATTTTAGAATATTAGAATCCTCATTCAGTTTTAATAGTAAACTTAGAAAATGAGACAGAAATTAGACAAATGTTAAATATTAAGGTAGTATACATGTGAGACCTCATGAGTCACTTTTCAAAAACTATATATTTTTAGAATTCACTGAAAAAATATAAAATTACTCGATGAATCTTTTAACAAAATAATATGTATTTTTTTACATCTTTTTATAAGGGCATGCCCATATTTACATATTATAGGTCTTGATTTAAAAAAAAAACACACACACACACACTTTCAGTGAGAAAGATGTTTATTAACTTTGAAGGCAAAGGTATGATGAACAAAGTTTTGTCAAGTAAATAAAGTGAAAAGAAATCTGTTGGGAAACATTTGTATTTTGCTATAGCTCTGTTAGATGTCTACAATTTTTTGCTAAAATATTTGAATTCATTTCAGTAGTGTTAATTATTATTAGATACAATTATGTTAGTAAAATGAATATGTGCATTGGAATGTGCTTCCAGTTTGTCATTTACCTAAAAGAAGTGTGAGAGTGCTAATTGCCTGTTGACACTGAGTACTGTAAAGAACAAAACCTGGTTAATTTAAAATAGAAAAAAAAAATCCACAAGTTTCTTTAATAGTCCTTGTAGCTTTCCTATATATATGCTAATGATTAACATTTTTACATTTTTTCTAGAAAAAACTACTTATTTATCATGGGAACTTATCTAATGAGCTATGGAGAGAAAGGGGAGGGAGAGACAAGTGTTCTGATGTATTTTTCACATAATCTAGAAATATGTAAGCTATGCTACATATATACAGAAGTATAATTATAGTTTTATAGTTATAATTATAATTTTTTAAATTGCCAGAGTTTAGGCTATATGGAAAATAAAAAGTATTTGTTTAAATGCTAACACTATATTTAATTTTCTCCTCATCATTTAACTTTTAGATACATCAATTTATTAAGTCAGCAATTGCTACAAAGCACTTTCTTCACTCAGCTTCATAACTACCATTTGATCATTAAGTTTTTGAAAGATCAATGTATAGCAATGAGGCACCGTGGAAAATCTGGGCTTAAGACAGTTTCAGGATGTAGATCTTTCATTTTAACTTACTATGTAATCACTTTACATTTTTAAAAATTTTATTATATACCAGGCACTGTTATAAACTCTTCAGATACATGGATAGATGATAGATAATAGATTGACAGCTGTATATCTTAAGTGTTTATAATAGCTGTCTGTCATCTTTCTATAACCATCTGTTTCTCTGTCTGTCTATGTATTCTTCTTAATGACCCTACACTGCAGGTAATAGTACTCACATTTTATAGAACAGAAACCATGGCTCTGCAGGGTTAAGTCACTGGCCTGGGATAGCAAAGCTGGATAGTAGCAGTTGGAGTATTTGAACACATCTTACTCTGAAGCCTACTTTACCTCAACTTCATCCTTTTACTACTCTGGTCTAGCTCCATCTATCTCCTCTGTAAAATGGGAAAATATAGGAACATGAATTCTAACACACTTCTGATTCTAAAATAATCCCCTCTGGTGTTGTGAGGGAAGATTTTTCAGCTCTTTCAGAGGTGGCTTTAGTTCCCCAAGGTATTTGTTTTACCAAGCAACATTCACCAAGGTCAAGGAAAACATTCAAAAATTTCCAGATAAAAATAATAGACATGAATATTTGTATAACACTAGCAATATCCTCTTATAATCTATGATAGTATTTAATATTTTTACTGATTAAATAAAGCTTTCTTTTTCTTTTTCTGGGATAAGAACTACTCCAAGAACATGACAATTAGCAGAAAATGAGAGGTGAAGTAGTGTGATGAAATGGAAGGGAACATTCCATTAGTAATTATAGAGAAAGGAAAAGTAAGCTGCTCTTGCTCATACTGTGGATCCAGTAGAAAGTACCGGACTCAATAAACAAATAACTGACTAGAAATATAACCAAGAACATAGATTCCAAGAGATACATTCTGTAATCCAAGATTCTGTTACATGATTTGATTCCATAATAAAACAAGCACTTACAATTCTACATGACGTTTATGTTATTTTATACTTTGCATAAATATACTTACTGTATTCTTTCTCATTTTTATTTCAAGCAACTAAAGAATTGTTTGTCTTGTCAAGTTGGAGGTCTCAGTTAATGTAAAGTTAATAAAAGCAAATCTTTGTCCTGTCCCCACAATAGTGTAGAAGGCAAGAATTTTTATTCTGAACTGTCATATATATGTGATTTGTTTATTCTTAAAAAAATATGAATATATAGTGAATTAGTAATAACGAGATGAGATTCCACTCTGAGCTTTCCAACCACTAGATGGAGAACATGCTTTGTGAAATAGTATATGAGAATGAGGAAATCAAGCCAACTTAACTTTGCTGTCTGAGCAAAATTTGTTAATTTGGGTCATATATTAGACTTCTCTGTTTTAGTGGTCATTGTGGTTCAATTTTAAGTTAGGGCATAATTTGTACAATAACTAAAGTTGAAATTAATACTCAGAAGCAAACCATACTCTATTTAGAACTAAAATCCATTAAGTTGTCTGCATTACAGGAAGAAGCTGACCAATGAAGATAAAGGCAATTTGTTATATTGGAACAGCTGAACTGGTGAAAAAATTAATATAGCATCCAGCAATCGAAGGATGGGATTAAACTCCAATGAAGTCACTTTGTTTTCATTTTAACTCTTAAGAGCATTATTCAAACTATTTCAAATGGCACTTGGATTAACACTATCATGGAAATTTTTTAGATTTAGGAAACTTGAAATAATGATTTCACATTTCTTAATTTCTAGCTTTTAAGCAAATTCTTCTAGACTTTAACATCAGTGATCTATATGGATGGAAACATACCCATTTTAAATATGGTTACTCGTCTTTACAACTAGTCAAAATTAGGCAGGAAAACATTACCTTATGACAGGCAGCATTATGACAGAAATTTTAGAAATTACATAAAATGTCAACAAATGGCAATAAGTTGATATATCAAAATACAGATAACTTTGAAGATTTAATTCTGCTCCTCTTACTCAAGTATTTATCTTGAGGGGTCATATTGGCAACTAATTGATACAGGACCAAAAAAAAAAGAAGAATCTCTATGAATAGATGGGCAGTGATTGAGTTTTGGTGCCAGGGAAATTGCTAAATTTTGGGTCAGTTTTTCCAGTGTTATTGTCCAAGAATGGGAAAGTAACTCTTGCCAAGAAAATTAAGTGTTCTACAAGCATGACACCATATGTATATGGCACAGTCGAGTTGATTGCCATGATTATCTCTCCAGTAAATGCCATCAATAGCCTCTAGATTAAAAAACAATTGAAACATTCAAGACCAGAAGTACGAAAATAAAGCCTTCATAAATTAAATTACATTGAAATGATGTTTTATTATTTTAATTTATGTTGATTTTATATTATCTCTCAGGAAGATGGCCACTCTGTATTTGCCAAGTGGAATAACATATACAAAAGCCCAAGGGTATGAGGGTAAATGTTTTCCAAATGCCAAAGTTCTATAAGAGGATAGTATTTTGTATTTTCTTCTGTTGTTAGACTAGAGAATGATATCACGATTAGCAATTTATCAGAATCCTCTGGAAATTTTTTAAATGTTTATTTTCTTATACAGATACCTTGGGTAGAACTATAAATATTACAATTTAATAAATCCTATAGGTTTCTCAGTATTCTCAGGCCTGGAAACCTTACATTAGGCCACATACTTCTTCCAAGTAGGGTTCAGACTTCTTCCATTGCAGCATCTGTGCCCAAAGCAAGATTTTAGTCCCAAGTAGAATCTTAGTAAGAGTTCAGTAGACAGATGAATAGGGGTAGTCTCAGCTGTAATAGCAGGTGATATCGTTGTAATTGCATGAGTAATTATTGTTCTTATTCTTCATTTTCTCATTGCTGTATCCCCAGTGCCTTTTACTTGACCTATAATAGTCTAAAAGCCAATGAGTACTTGTTTAATGAATAAGTAAACATTCAGAATGACCTAAAAATGCAAATGTTTCTACCTGAGAATCAACACATAGACCTTTTCAAATCCACAATCAAGCTTTATTTATTCAAGGTGCCATGTTTGTCACTTATAGGGATGGCTTGAAGCCACGTGAGCCCTCTCCCTCCTAACGCATTTATCCTCATCAAGATTCCCCGAAATGCTGAATGGTCCTTGATTGCCAGAATTTGACAGACGTTGGATTGAAGTAACCCGTACTAAAAGTACTGTTAGTAATTCAAGAAATAAAATTGTAAAATTGGATTTCAATCTCTTAGTTTTATTCCTATGTACACTTACTTCCTGTTAGGAAATGCTGAAATAATGCAATACCTACAACATTTGCTTGCAGCAGAAAAATAGGTGACATATTGGACTTTTTTTTCCCTTCATCTGTACAGTGCTGTCTGTAATTTCATAAGGTGACTAATGGCTCAAATATAGAAAAGTCAAGTTTCATTGGATTATTTTGTTACAGAGTCAAACACTTCATGACTGAAAACATTTTTATTCCACTTACTTGTTTTACTGTTATTCAAAATTAAACTCAGAAGAAAAGAAACTTACCTCTCAAGTCAAGGATGAATCTTGATCCCATTTGAAGTGGTATTTGTTGACAATGTACAAGAAAGTTTGATTATTTGTTTATATAGTACTATCTAAATGTTGCTTCATTTGAAATAAGCAGCTCCACAGCCCCACTTTGGAAACATACACCAAGTTCATAAAGACTGGATATGAAAGTTTCAGAAATATAGGGAACTTAACAATTAGGGATATCCCATTCATGTCTGTAATAAGGATTTTTAGAGAAGAGATAGTTAGGGACATGGATAGATAGAGAGTCCATAAGATGTCAAAAATCAGTAAAATGTCAGAGAACCAGAACAGCTCCTTTTCATTCTTTGGTGACTATATTGAAGGCTTTGTTAAATCATCACTTTAAATGTGTGGGGAGGTAGGATTCTGATTCAGATTTTCCCATTCCCATTTCTCTCTTTCATAAAAGTCCCTGTCATGTTTTGGAAGCCTCATATTCTTCCATATTATGCCTCAGATATTATGGTTTAGTATGACTGATAAAATTCCCCAAAAGCACATAAATGTTTTCAGTTTCACATTATCTGTAGATTGCACCGTTTTTATTCCAAAGGTCCTATGCTCAAACCTTTAATTGACCAGCTCAATCTACAAAGCTCTATGTGGATACCACCTCTTCTGGGGTTTCTCAAACTCACTCTAGTTGACATGTAATACTTTCTCACATGTTCTTTTAGCTTCATATGCATACTTATACAACAATGGTTCTCAGCCTTGCTGAATCATGAAAGGATAACTGGCCCCTATATAAAAATATTCTCCATTAATTGGACTAGTTTACTGCCTTAGCATTGGGATCTTAAAAGCTTCCCAAGTGATGTAATACACAGCCAAGGTTGAGAACCATTGTTTCATGGTTTTATCTTACTGTATTGAAGTTTTCTATTTGTATGTTTGAGCCTTCTGTGATCAAGAATTAGCCATGTTGGCTGACTCTCACCTGTAATTCCATCACTTTGGGAGGCCAAGGGGGGTGCAGACCACCTGAGGTCAGGAGTTCCAGACCAGCCTGGCCAACATGGTGAAACCCCGTCTCTATGAAAAACATAAAAATCAGCCGGGTGTGATGGCAGGCACTTGTAATTACAGCTGCTCGGGAAGCTGAGACAGGAGAATCCCTTCAACCCAGGAGGTGGAGGTTGCAGTGAGCCGAGATTACACCCCTGCATTCCAGCTTGAGCAGCAAAGAGCAAAACTCTGTCTCAAAAAAAAAGAAAGAAAAAAGAATTATGTTATCCTTATTTGATTTTCCTTAGATTCCAATACAGGATTACTGCCAAATAGCATATGCATACCCAAAACAGTTGATGACATAAATTGAATTAATGAGAGAGCCTAGACTCAGATTTCAGGAAGTCATGAGGTATTCTTTTAAGCAGTTGAATGTGAATAAAAAGAAATAGTGGTTGAGGGCTATACGGTAGATAGGTTGTTCCTTAAATTATAACACAGTTACATTTATATGCAGAAAGCAAGTGAGGGGGAAATCAATGAAAATGGAAAGCCCGTAAGAAGAGTATAGTTATTTACGTAGAAAGGAAGAAGACAAAAATATAGATTCATACACATTTAAACTCATAAAGGAGGTAAAAACATGGCCTAATTAAAATTTCTTTACCATTTTTTATGCTAAGAATATACAAAATTCACTGAAAAATTAAAAATTAGAAAAACAACTTCCTTAAATTTGAAAGACAAGGTTACCAGTCACTCCACTAACCCAATGCAATGCAGTGCAGCATTTCTGAGAAGAGACAATATCTCTATCATTTACTTTTCCTAGTACAAACCAGTCCCACGAAGTATAAGAATTTACAACAGCACTTATAAAATTAAAATTCAAACAAGTGTGAACCAAAAACTTAAGGAATGAAACCCCCCAAAACAGTATGTTTGATGTCTTTATTTTGTAAAGATTGTATTCTCTATTACCTCATTATGGTTTTCTGCTTTCCCTATACCCTGTTTATGCTTTTTGCTTTTTCTTCATTTCTTTCATAAAACGTCCTCTGAGATATTTAATTTGCAGAGCACTAGAGAAAGATTTAACAAAAAATTGAGGAAGTGAGTGAAATTTAAACAATGACCTTCCCTTTCCTCAGACATACACACATGTAACAGATTTATATGCCTTATTGTAAACATTCTGCTACATCTTTCCTCCACCTGCTACAAGGAGTTAGAGAATCTGCTTTTAACAAGGAAGATAAATGCACCAAATGTCACTGAGCCTCAGGGGGATCAGAGATGGTAAAACAAGTTGTTTAATGTTCTTCTTTTCTTTTTCTAATGCATGTACTGAGTTATATTTTCAACCAATCTCTGAAACCACACGGCTGAGTCTGGCCTCTGCGTGGGCTAAGAAACACTCACACCAATGAATCAAGCAGATAAATAATCATTCTCTTATGGTAGGTATGTGAATAGTTTGAAAGGAATGATGTCGATAGATGAGGATGACATTTTGTTGTATTGGGTAAGGACTGTGCAATGCAGCAATGATATTTATATAGAACTTTTATTATTTCTAAGCTGGTTTCTTTTAAGCTCTAGCTATCTTTGTTGTTACTCTTTCTCATGGCTGACCTTCAACATAGTAGAACAGACTATTACTGAACATTAATGAGCTTTAAGACGATCTAGTTAGTGTGCCTCCACAGATCTTACAACTTACTGTCAGAGATGGTTATGAAATTTACTTAAAAAGGAAGTTGATTATAACAGTCATGAACGACACTGAGTTTAACGAAAGGAAAAAAAGAAAGCAAGAGAGTTTGAAATTAAGAATTAAAGTCAGAAAGCCAGAAGGAAAGCAATAAAGAAGAAAGGAAGGAATTTTTATGGATACTTAATAGTAGGACGTATTTATAGGCTACACATGGTATTTCGATAAAAGCATACAATGTATAATGATCAAATCTGGATAAGTGGAATATCAAACACCTCAAATATTTATCATTTCCTTGTGTCAGAAACATTCCAAATGTACCCTTCTAATTAATTTGAAATATACAATAAATTATTGTTAACTGTAGTCACCCTACTGTGTAATCAAGCACTAGATCTTAATATTCTATATTTTTGTATCCATTAACCAATCCAGCAATGCCAGGGCAGGGTATATATACAAAAGAAAGGATATCAGTACATTGAAGAGATAGCTGCACTCCCATATTTGTTGCAGCACTATTTAAATTAGTCAAGACATGGAATCAACCTAAATGTTCATCAGTGAGTGAATAAAGAAAATATGTGGCAACAAAATATTATTCTGCCATAAAAAAATTAAAACCTGTCATTTGCAACATGTATGGAGCTAGGGGACACTACATTGTGTGAAGTAAATGAGACACAGACAAATGTTCTTTGTGTGTTCTCACTCATATGGGGATGCTAAAAAAATGACCATATGGAGGTAGTGAATAGAATGGTTGTTACTGGGAAAAATAGTGGGGAGGAGGATAAGAAGGAGTTGGTTAATGGGTACGAAAGCACTACCTATACATACATATATGTGTGTTGATAGTTCACTAATACATGATATGTTTAAAGAGCTAGAACAGGAAAAAAACAGGCAGGCATATTTAATAGTAATTTCATAGCAAGGTACCCTCAATAGTGTTTTAACATATTTGATTATTTATCTCTCCATAATTAAACCATTTTAACACATTGTGATTGCTACTGTCTGACCCATTTGCCTAAATGATGATGTCACCACTTTATTTAACCACCTTCAATGCCCCCTCACTTATTTTCTAATAATTCCATGTTCCATAACTCAAAAATTTAGGTTCTTCTTACCTTAATATTAACCCATATGACCAGCCTTACCATTTCCCAATAAAACCTTCTTGGAAACTCAGTGTAGCATATTCACATTTCTAGAACATGACTTGCTTTCTTGCTTACTCTGTGCTTGTGCTCATATAGATCTGTCTGCCAGGAGTTTTTTCTTTGTTTGTTTTTGTCATCTTCATCTTGCCATTTGGCATTTTATCCATTTGGCCACCCAAAAATAAAGTGACTTCTTGGAAAATAACTTCCCGATTACCCCAGGGGTTCCTTCACAGTTCTGCCGTTTTTGTCAGAAAATACCAAATAAATGAGTCTCTGAGCCTACTTTGCCTTAGGAGCCTGCCTCACCCCCCTCCAAAAAATCCTCAAATGATACTTTAATTTTCTTAATTTATGTAATTCAGTTTATATGTGGTACCAAAGAGCTTTTTAGAGAATGATAACATTTTGTAAAAGAAAAAAATTGGCTGTCCCCAGAGCCATAGTCTTTTATTATTTGTGAATATATTTCAGAAGTTTCTCTTAGGAATGACATTAAGCCAAGAACCACCTGGTGTTCTTCTCAACTCTGCCATTTTTGTCAAAAAATCCCAAATAAAGGAGTCTCTAAGCCTACTCTGGCCTAGGAGGCTGCCTCACCACCTCCCAAAAAAATCTTCAAATGATACCTTAATTTGTATGTGCTTGGTTACATGTATTAAATAAGTATCTCCTATTATTAAATTTTGGAACAAAAATCCTGTGTAAAACATCATTAGCAGAAAATAAGTATCTTGAGATTGTCTACCGTAATATTTAAAAGGCATGCTCAGTGATTATTACCACTGTCCTTACTATCCAGAATCAACTGGATCCCTACACACCCTGCTTCAGCCATCAGTATTTTCATATCCTACAAAATGTAAGTGTTCCTGGATGTTGGATCCATGCTCTACTCATTCATTGGGGAAGCTCTGGTTGTATTGAATGTTAAAGTAGATGAAGGCAGTGAACTATCCATCACTAAAGTACAGAAACACTCTCTTGTTTCCCAGTAGTTCTATGAAAGTAGGTTTTCTGATAACAGTGGCTGAAATGTAGAATTATGAGGAAAATACTGCAAGTGTGAGAGATTCCTGGCCACCTGACAACAACCAACTTAATTTTGGTGATAAACGAGAAATGTGTCTGGAGAAATCACTAAAAATCAAACAAACAAAAACTGTTCTATTGAATCAGTAGCAGTCTCATTTCCCCCATGTATTGGAAGCCTCCAATAATCAAGTAACTCTAGAGATTTTGGTCTATATCAGCACCATCTTTTTCCTGATAGGAGTTACAGTTCTTCTTTCATAATATAAATATTGAGTATCTGAACTCATCATTGCTAGATATTAAATATATTAAAAACAAAATATTTACATAGTCCTTTATTTTTAGTCACCCACATTTCAGGGTTATGTTTGTAATTTATATATTTTTTATGACACCTTAATAATTGGATACATGGGGACAAGAATTTTCTCTTAATCTTTTTTTTTTTTTTTTTTTTTTGGTCCTAACACATTTACTGACGCCTGACCCATGGAAAGCCTTTGGTGTGTGTTTATTGAATGAATTAAGAGGATTCAATGTGATTTTCACAGGGGGATGAAAATGTTTGAAGAAACAAACTGCTGTCTATTGAAATAAGTTTGTACAACTCCAACGGTTTTTCACATCTTTGTTGGTGCCTCCATAGATATGATACCAAAAAGTGGCAGAATTTAATTTTAATTATCATCTTCATATTATAACTAAACCTCTGTCTGTGTGAATATTTTCCTTTGAAGCTAAATTGTATGTTTATTCTTCTCCTAATATTTGACCAGCTCTTTAATCTGGTTTATTGAAACTAATTCTGTATGTTCATTTTCATAAAGACAAAGTATTCACCACTAAGGCACATTTCCTGGTTGACTACTTCAGAGATTCTTGGGGCAGCATGTACACTGAAGTAAAGTGTTTCTCAGAATATGAACATTATATTTCAAATTAGTATCCAGCTGTTTTATTGTTTTCTTGTTCATAGCCACATAAGGGAAAGTGAATAATACTGAACCAATTATGAAATCATGTGTCACTCCACTGGTGATGAAAAATGGGCTAGACACAGAATGTCATCAACTTCACTAAGTACAGACATTCCATCAACCTTAGGAACTGACTAAGTATTTCTAGGCAGCCAGACTTGCTTAATGGATGTCAGGTGTCCACTGAAAATTTGGTACTCCCTTAGGGGATTGGTAATAATACATCAAGGTTTAAGCTTGTGTATGTTTCAACATGCATAGATCATTTGGCAACATCTTCAGCCTGGTATACTGTCAGTTGTATATTCAGTGGATTACAGTGATTAAGTAAGGCTTTACTTCTGGACAAGAGGCCATACAGGAACTTACAGTTTTTTTGTTTGTTTGTTTTGTTTTTGTTTTTTTCCACACTCATCAAATTTCTTCATAGTAGAACAATTAAATAAGCAAATGGTTACAGCAGGAACAAAATTATATCATACTTATATGGATAAAAGCCTTTAGATATTTAAAATAAAGGCACCATCAAAAAGCTGCTCTCTCCAGCATAAAAGACAAAGAGGTCTTTGGATATGTCTGTGGTATCTAAACTTTAAATTACATATTAATGGTCATGTGCCTCTCTGGAAGTCAGAATGCCACTATTTTCTCCATTTAGAGTAGGGGGAAAAGAAATGGAGGATTTAAGTTATCAAGGTGAATAGTAGCAATAGGGAAGGAATTTCAGATTTGGCAACACCTGTAATTGTATTTTTAAAACAAAGATAGTGAAATAATGTTTTCAGAAAAGCGTATTCCAATGTGCACATACACAACAAATATTTTTGAAAAGCTTATGAAAAAATCTGAATTCTGCATTGATTGTGCCTAATCAGTCTGTTTTATAATCTTCGTTGCATGTAATCTAAAAATGTAAATCTAAGTGGAAAAAAAAACACAGTGACAAACTTATACAAACATGTAATTTATTACCAAATCAGCAGTATACATAATAGCAATTCCATGAATACATAGTATTATATTTCAGGCTCTATAATTACTGTCATTATATTTTATATTATTAATTTTCACAATATCTTATAAAATGGAGACTGTTTTTATCCCTGTGTTGTATGGAAGGAAACTGAGATTTAGAGGATATAAGTAATTTGCCCAAGTTGTACAGGCAACTGGATAAAGATGGATTTTGAACCCCCGGTCATGTAAGTTCAGAGGCTACCCTACATTCTTAAAACATAGCTTCTTTCTTAAGTGAAAACATAATTCCACTTTTCTATTTACATGGAGAAACAAAAATTTATGACTATAAAACCTCTGAAATATAAATAAATAATTTCTTTTCTTTGAATAGGGTTAGTACCTACATTAAATTTAAGACTTTTGCAGTTACGATTAAAAAGTCAGTGTGTTACGGTTTTTATTTCATTCATTCATTCATTCATTTAATAAATAGGTATTGAATGGAAGGGAATGTAACAAGTGTTAGAGAAACATTCATGAAATAAACGTAGCCTGTCATGAAATCTGATGGGGAAGGCAGGCAAAAATACAAATTTTACACGTATTTTACAGAAAAAGATATTTGAGATAATGTGACACTTAACCAAATTTAAATTAAAGGTTTTGCGAGGAAGGGCTCTCTTTCTTTGAAATCAAAATAATTCCATCAATTTATATCATGAAGCTAAATATTTTTTAATACTATAAAAATTTAATTGTCTTCATAAAGCAGAGTCCAATAAACTGCAGGCAAAATGGGGTACACTGCCTACTTTAGTTTTTACATTTTTAAATAGTTACATTTTAAATAGTTATATATTCAGCTATATAATATCCTTGATGTTCTCTCGTCTTCAAAAGCCTAAAATATTTGCTGTAACATCACTTAAGAAAGAGTTTTATGACTTTGTCTTAGAGTATTCCATAATTACTTAATATGCGATTGAGAAATACAATTCAACAAACTTTTAGAAGGCTCGTCATAATGACTGCTAAAGTCCCTTTTTTCTTCCAGTTTATGATTTTTTAAATTCACCTTAAATTATATTGAAAGTCTTGTAAATCAAAGTATTAAAAGAGCAAGGAAATAGTAATCATCCTCTAAAGCAGTGGTTCTGAAACTTTCTGCCTCATAGATCATTTTGGAAATCCTGAATTTCTCTGCAGATAAATACACGTATGTGAGCAAACACGCTGAATTTTCATAGATTTCCAACAGGATCTGGCCTCCTGGCCTCCTGTCTGTGGACAGTGTAGAGATTCAAGAACCACAGATTTAGAACTTGTGTTTCTTTTGCAAAAAGTTTGGTTGTTTATTTAGCAGTGACTCTAAAAATCTATAGAGACATAATTTTCCTATTTGCATTATCTGCTTTCCTTTTAGATAGAGGAAATGAGCTGGCCTTGAATAATAAATTGGCTGATAGACATTACTGATGCCCCCTCTCCATCACCACCCGCCCTTGCTGCTTGACTCTATAGTTAGTTGCTCTTCTTCCTTCAAAATGGCTAGGAGATCTTTTAAACAGTAAATTGTAAATACGGGGTATATAGGAAGCTACATTATGCTACTCCAATTGGATTGCTATCCCTCACCTTTTATTTTGATATTAGGAAAGCAAAATACTCATGTCAAAGCAAAACTCTTGATAAAGCTTTTAGGACTTTACTAATGCATTCCAACCTCATAGGTTTGGCTCCATTCTCTGAAGCTGAAAATAGCTAACAAATGACTTTCCAGTACTGCCTGAGTTGTATTGTATTTCTGTTCTGCTTGTTGGCATACATGATATAGGGAGATGACATCATATATATCAGATCTTTCCCTCATTAAGAAATTTAGTTCAGGTTTTTCTGAGAGATATCTTTGTTTCATCTTCTCCATATTGGGATATTACAGAATAAAACTACAAATTAAAATCCCTTCAAAAACTGAAAACAGTAAAAAGGCAGAATATTCAGAATAAATGTTTAAAGTCTAGTACAGACACATATATGAAGTACAGGAATATGTTGAGATGTGTCTGCACATGCCCTGATGGATATGTATGTATGTATCCTAGTAATAATATCAGTTTTAACATCTACCTCAGGGAACAATGAGAATTCCAGAGGAATCTTCTGAAACAAAATTTACATTGAATCTTCTCTGTCCTGTGGGAGAACTCAGAAAGATGAATTTTTACATGGAATAATGCTCTAGATATGAGAAAAAAAAATCTTCATTTTGCACTACTTTGGACTGGGAGAAATTTGTGGAAACAGGATTTCTGTGAGCCACAAAATGGTTAGTGCACATCCGGCCTAGCTGTAGAACAGAATAGGAGGCCTGGGGAAGACACGGACTGTGCCTCTGTAGGGGCGGCCACTGGCTCCCTGTTATAATACCATTTTATAAAGTCAGGATTAAGATTTTGGAATTCAGCACACATTCATTTGAGCAAACTTGGGGTGAAATTATTGTGGAAAGTTCTTGGAATGTGTAAAGATAAAGAGATGAGTCTCTTCAGGGAGCTTACAATGTAAAGGGTGAAAGCAAGGTTGTACACGAGTAATTCTGACTGAGTGTATAATAGAATTTCTTAAATTAAAAGTAGAAATCTGCCTGAATTTGTAATACTAGATGTGTCCCATAACGAAAGAATTCTTCCTAGTATTTTTATTGCATTCTCATCATTTTCTCCTTCAGTGACTCTAGGAAGCCCACATGGTTTTGCCAACATATTAAAGTTTGTGGTTTGTTTGTTTTTTTTTTTTTCCCCGCCAGAAAGTACCCATGTTGTAGTAAAGTCAATTTTTAAGCATTTTAGTTTTCTATGACATGCCAATTCAAAATTCCCAAACTAAAATTTGGCTTGTTGTTTCTTATGTTTTTAGTCAGATAATCACTGAATGTAATTTAAAGTCATTTAGTTTCTGTTCTCTCACTTCACAATAGATATAATGCAAGAAAACTCAGTCTGTCTGACGGTAAACCCAGTGCTAACAAATTGTCAAATAGCATCCTGAAATGATTAGAGAAAAGATGGCAACTGAAAATACAATATTTCACAGAAAAAAGAGAATTGAGATGGAAGAAAAGTCTACATTATCAAAAAGAAGAGATTTTCATAGCAATAATGTTCAGTCTTTAAGAATAGATTTAATAATTTTCACTATCTTAAATATGATCAGATGGGAGAATACAAGATGTATTATTGAAAGACATCTATCAAATGGAATCAATAACAAACTTTTGGAACTAGAAAGGGAAAACTTTAGTTATCTGGGGAAATTATTCAGATTATTTAATATATATGTATCACATACTGGTGGTGTCACTGTGCTTTAAACAGTATATTAGGGAATTTTAAAAAGATTATACCTTGATATATTATTTGATATAATCTAGGTGATCACTCTTGTTGGATTTCCTGATGTAGTTCCCCTTGAAACCTAAAAAGAAATGTTAGTGTTTTAAAATTCAGGACCTGTCCAGTACTAACTTGAAAACAAATAAAATACTAATTGATTATAGATTTTGAAATAGCTAGAAAGGAATAATTTGAATATTTCTAGCATAAAGAAAAGATAAATATCTAAGATTATACATCCCCCAATTACCCTGATTTGATTATATGAATGTATTATTACATAATATGTACATCTAATATGTATCAACAAAAAAGATAAACAAAAGAAAGCTATTAAATTTTTGTGTCTAAACTTTGGTGCCTTTAATATAAACAGTAAGTGGTTATTGCCCTAACAGGTATCTTATTGTCAAGGTAAAGAACTGCTTGTATATATAATTGAAACACTCATGTTGAAAAGGAAAGTGCTTTTTGAGCATTAGTGAACATTGTGTGAAGACACATTCTAAACTTGGGGACACCTGTAGTGTTGTCTTTCTAAAAAGCATTTTAAAACTTTTGCTTTTGCTAAGTTTAGAGTTTAACTGTACCTGAAGAATTGGCTTCAGGCTAAAATAAGCCCAGTGTCTTCTAATTATTTAAACACAGTTGTCATTTTTATAATTGATAAATGTAATTAATAAGTATATAAAATATTTATAGTATTTTATGTTATAGTAATTAATATATATCAAATAGATACATATGTAAATAAACACATCAGTCATTATTCTACAGGCTGGCTACAGTATTTAGGTGCCACAACAATGTGAAGATATGAACAAATAAAATCTGTGTATCGTTTTTAAATAGTATTTTTGCAATCTTTTATATCTCTTCAAGTAGAGCCTTTTTTCATTGGCTTCTGCATTTATACTGTGATGAATATGAGTGTATGAAGACACACAATGAGCTCTCGGTAGGCATGTATGTGCCTTCTAAAATGCGATGCTGTTTGAATATATTCTTTGCATGCACATGTTTCTGATGGCTGAATGTTTCAAAAATCTCAATGGTAAATAAATATCTGTTTTATATAAAAACCAGCATGTGTTTCAAAACTATCCTTCTTTCCCCACTCTGATCTTCTCTCTCTGTCTTAGATCATCTTAACTAGAAAACAATTTGACAGTTTGTTATAAGCATATATGTACTATATAACTTAGTAATCCCATTCCTGGATATTTATCACAAAGGAGTGAAAACTTATATTCACACAGCATTTTTCATTGTTCATTGTGGTTTTATTTTTAATAGTCAAAAAGTAGCTCGTATGTTCTTCAATGGGTAAATGAATAAACAAACGGTGGTTAAGCCATACAGTGGAATATTGTTCAGCAACAAAAAAGGAACATACAATTGTTAAATGCGACAACGGGGATGGATCTCAAGGGCATTGTGCTGAATGAAAAAATAATATCAAAGGTTTTACATTGTATGAGTCTATTTATATAACAGTCTTAATAAGACAAAATTGTGGTAATGAAGAAAAGGTGGGTGCTTGCCAGGAACTAGGATGGAAGGAAATTGCTGGGACTACAACAGGGAGGATGAGAGAGTTTCTTTGGGGAGGTGGCTCAGTTCTGTGTCCTGATGGTAGTGGTGTTCACATGAATCTACACATACAATGAAATTTGAAGTAGACAATTGGTAAAATCTGAATATAGCCTGTATTTTAGTGAATAATATTGTGCCAATACCAGTTTTCTGGTTTTAATTATTGTACTTTGGTCATGTAAGATGTTATCAGTAACATAGGTGGAACAGGAGTTCATTAAGAGAAATAAGCCAAGCCCCCAAAATGAATACCATGTATTCTCACTTATGTGGGAACTAAAAAAAAAAAAAATCCCATGAAGATAGAAGATTTGTAGTACAAATGTAAGATTTGATGGAAGAAATACTACCTAGTGTTAGGTAAATCAGTACTATAATGATAGTTTACAATAACCTATTATATATTTCAAAATAGAAGAATTTAAATGGTTCTAGCATAAAGAAAACACATATTTAATGTGATGGATATTGTAAATACATTGATTTCATATTTACAAATTATACAAATGTTTTAAATTTTTACATGTACCCTGAAATTATGTACACCTATCATGCATCAATTACACCTGTAATCCTAGCACTATGGGAGGCCAAGGCAGGCAGATCACAAGGTCAGGATTCAGAGACCAGTATGGCCAATAAGTGAAACCCCGTCTCTACTGAAAATACAAAAAATTAGCCCAGTATCGTGGTAGGAACCTGTAATCCCAGCTACTCAGGAGTCTGAGGCAGGAGAATCATGTAAACACAGGAGACAGAAGTTGCAGTGAGCCAAGATTGCTCCATTGCACTCCAGCATGGGCAACAGTGCAAGACTCCATCTCAAAAAAAAAAATATATATATATATATATATATATATATATATATATATATATCTCCTAGTAAAAGAGTTTTTGCTAACTACTATATGATTGTACCATTAGTTCAAAATAAAAATTTTTTAAATGGAGGTCTTCGCATAACACTCTTAAAAGATTTACTAGAAAGGAAAGGATACTAGAAGCCTTCTGACGCCGACACCCATACTTATTTCCTTCTATCCTGCCTCATACCGAAGCACCTCTCCTCCCGTCTAAGACCAAACTGTTCAATTAGGTTTTCTATCTTATCTGTTTACAACTTATCATCAATCCTATCTATTGTATATATTGTCTCTATCTCTCAGCTGTACTCTCTTTGAGTTTGTAAACTTTCTCGGAATACATGCCAATTTTTTTTAAGAAGTAATTCCTTCATTTGATCTAATATTCCCTTCTTCCTACATGCTGTCATTTTTCTTCCCATTTTTAATCCAAACTTTTCGAAAGGTGCATATATATACAGACATACAGAAACCACCTCTTCACGTGCTACTTTCACTTCAGCCTACACCAGTGATCCTGGGGAGCTCCAGTGATCTTCAGGGGAGGAATCTGTGAAGGATGAATCTCCTCGCTAGACTGAGACCAGGGATTGACTTTTTTAAATTATTGCTGTACTCTTGAACAGAGTACATTTTCAATTGTGTAAGCCTAAAATTAACAACCATATATAGTAATTTAAAAATACAGTGAATGTACTATTCTCTAGCTAAGAGGAAATTGTTATTCCAGTGTCTTGAATACCATTTATTTGAAATAGCTACTTGGTAATCTCCACTGCCTCTCAAGATTATCATGTTCAAAACCGAACTCAAGATCTTTTTTCTACAACTTATTTATACTCAATGTTCTCCATTTTAAGAAATGGCACCACCATGCATTCAAGCCTGAAATGTAAGAGTAATTCTTCCTTTTATGAACTTTCATATCCAAAACATTCTCCAATTTAGCAGATTTTGTCTCCCAAATATTACTTGAATGAAACTTCCCTTTCTCTTCTTGAAATGTTAAACACTATCCCACTTACTAGCTCACATCCAAATGGCACATTTGTCATAATTGGTCTTTGTACTTCTACATATTAGTATATGTAAATATATATATTAATACACATATGTAAATATGGTATTACATAGCATGTTGTATACTATATAACTTTATATCATGTATCCTATACTATTAAAATATTGCAAATATCAATATATGCTAAAATATGATATGTTGATATATCAATAAATGTATTAATATAGAAAGACCAATTGTTATTTATAAACACATTGATATATGAACCCTTACCCAAATGAATCATGAGTTTACTTGAACTCAACACATCCAACAAGCAGCAGCAGAGTGCTTACTATGTGTCAGTCACTGTGAGCTATTCAAGATACCAACAATGTCCATGTATGGCTCCTGCCCTCAAGTCTCTCAGTCCTAAACTGTGCTTCAGGTTGTCAGAGTGACCTTGTAGGGAATCTGTAACCAGTTTACTTGCCATTTTCCTTTATCCCTGATAATCCTGAAAGTCTTTGTTATGAGCAAAATTTTGTCATATCTCCCTGCAAGACTCCTCAAGTTCTTATGTTGAAATCCTAACTACCAGTACTTTAGAATATGACTGTTCTTGGAGATAGGGTATTTAGAGAGGTAATTAAGTTAAAATGAGGTCCTGAGGATGGACCCTAATCTAATATAACAGGTATTCTTATAATACATAGGGGAAGACCCTAATCCTTATGGCAGGCATCCTTATAAGACATAGACAGGTAGACTCAGAGGGAAGACATATGAGGACACAATGAAAGGTAGTCATCTACAATTTGAGGACAGAGGCCCTACCAACCCTACTGGCACCTTTATCTTAGAATTCTGTCTCCAGATCTGCGAAGAAGTAAGTTTCTGTTGGTTAAGTCACCCAGTTTGTGGCATTTTGTTATGGCAGTCCTGGCAAACAGATACTTTATCCCCTCTCTATAGGTACTTACTTTTGAAATCTCGGCATACTTTCCAACAAAGCCGACAAGACTTTTTAGTAACAATAACTAAAACTTGCATAGGGCTTCAAAATTTAAATAACTGTGTACATTATGCCATATTTAATTTTTACACTTACCTGAGAGTATCGGTATTATTTTTCTATTTTGTGTGTGTGTGTGTGTGTGTGTACGATTTTTTTCCTCTTAAACTCTCCCTGTAAGTGATAGACCGTGGATTAAAACCCAGTATTTTGATTTTCAAGCTTATGAGTGTTTAAACTATTGCCTGAATGTTCCACAAACTGTACAATGAGCAATGTGCAATTAACTGTAATTGGCTTTCTTCATAAAAAGTGGTTAACACAATGGGATTCATTTATTTGTTCTCATCAAGGAATTTAGATGTACATATGTGGAGCTGTGTGTGAGTCTGTAGCCTCTGGTGACTAGCTGAAACATTTACAATCAGTCAGAATCAAACACCTCACAACAGTATTTTCCAAATGATGTTCATTAAATGAAGCTTTTCTTCTTTCACAACCTAAAATAATCTTGTTTTGCAGAAATAAACAAGAACAGTGGCTTGGGGATATTCAGAGAAGATTCCCCCACAAAAAACAGAATGTGGAACTTGTTAGTCTTTTTTGCCTCTGTGAGCTGTGATGATGCCTTGTGTTTCAAATCACAGCCTGGCAAACTCAGTTTATCAATATCTGGATACTGAATTAAAGATCTGGATACCTTACTAAGCTGCTATTAAAAGCTATACAGGAATAACTTGAAATTTTCAAATATTCTAGTTATTAATGCGTTTTTATCTAGTCAAAGTAGGACTTCTGCCTGGGAATCTACTCAAGTGAAAATTACCCTTCTAATGCATTTTTATATCAGTGGTTTCTTGCTAATTAGTAGAAGACTTTCTTTCCTAAGGAGGCTTTCTTTACTTTCATGTCTGCATATTAAACTGTTTATGAAATATGCTTAATATTTCAATGTTTTCTCAAAGTCTCCAAAATAAAGATCATCATGAAGATCAACAAAACTAATTATGCTCTTTATCAAACGCATCAGATGTCCAGTGCTTCCTTTTTTGTCTATGTTCAGGAATATTGAAAATACTTACAATGTTCGTCAACGATGTCATTATCTATATTTGTTAACAAGTTATGGGGGCATTACCATATGTATTAGGTTTGCCGTATAGTGGAAAAACGAAGCAGTTCAACAAATCCTTAAAGGGCTTATAGTCATTTGAAAAAGCAGAATAGGTATGACTAAACAGTTTGAAATTATTAGATATAGCACATTTAAGATAAGAGAAACAGAAGCTTCTACCTACTGTTTTTTAAATTGATGCCTTTAACATCATTTATGTTCAAATTTTAATGACTAGTAAATGCACAGTAAGATCAATCGGTAGTAAAACAAAGAATACCATATTGCATTGTTTCTCATTGTACTGGAAATGCTTTGCTTTCTACATTAAATAAAATGCTTTCTGGTGGGCTGAAGCATATTTATTATGTTTATATTATTACGTTAACACTTGTCAGTGAATTCTTATTTTATTCGGGGTTTTACGACGTAAATGGATGTTAGATTTTGTCAAGGAAAATGCCAGCTGCTGTAAAAGTTATATGGTTTTTCTTCTTGGTTCTATTAATGTGAAACATTTGATTAAAATATTTTCTAATAGGGGATTAATTCTATTAATGTGCTTTTGATTCTTCTTTTTGAATATTTGCATATATATTCATAAGTGGGGTTGGGCTGTAAATATTTTGTTACTATATTTATTTCAGTATTTTAGAGATTTTAGCATAATGTAATTCGAGAAATGTCCTTTTTCTATTAGGAATAGTTTAACATTGGAATGATCTTAATGATGAGGTAGAATTACTCTGTAAAATCTTTAAGTTTAATGTAGCTTTTGCAGGAAGGCTTTTTTAAAACTTAATTTATTTCTTCTATTGTAATTAGTCTTTAGACTATTTCTCAGGGGTCAATTAAATGTGTTTTTCTTTAAAACATGATTCATTTTATTTAGGTTTTTAAAGGTACTTAGCTTAGTTATCAAAAACAGCCTGTTATTTACTTTTTATTTCCTCTATGTTCTTTCTCTTCTTTTATTTCTGAGACAGGGTTTGTTTGTTTGTTTGTTTGTTTGTTTGTTTTGAGATGGAGTCTGTCTCTGTCGCCCAGGCTGGAGTTTACTGGTGGGATCTCGGCTCACTGCAACCTCCTCCTCCCGGGTTCAAGCAGTTCTCTGCCTCAGCCTCCCAAGTAGCTGGGATTACAGGCACCTACCACCACACTCAGCTAATTTTTGTATTTTTAGCAGAGATGGGGTTTCACCATCTTGGCCAGGCTGGTCTTGAACCCCTGTCCTTGTGCTATGTTGCCCAGGCTGGTCTCCAACTCCTGGGTTCAAAGGTGCTCCCACCTCAGCCTCCCAAGTAGCTGAGATTATAGACGTGCCACTATGCCTGACTTCCTCTGTCTATCTTGTTGTTGTTTCTAAATTTGTATGTTTGTGCTTTTACATTTTTCCCTTACTTAGCTTGTCATGTCAGTTTTGTTGATTTTATTGAAGATCAATATGTGAGATTTATTTGTTGCTTTCTTAGTTTTTGTTGGTGTGTTTATTTTTTGCCTTAATTTTTATTTCTTATTGCTCTATATTTATTGAATTGTACATTTTTTGTTTTAATAATTTTTTTTACTTCTAAGGTTTTTTATTGTTATAGGTATTTGATGTTATCAGTCTATTCTATAATTGCCTTTGCTGTAAGCCAGAACTGTAAAATGTGCCGTCTGTTTTCAGTAAAATAAAATAAAATGTCCTATTTTTATTATGATTCTATTTAAGCACTTTCATCATTGTTTTGTATTTCCCTTTTGACCTGAGATTTATGTAGCACACTTTAATTTTCTAGATTAAAGTCTTTTAAAATAATTTTATAATTTCTAGCAGAAAATGTTATTTGATTTACTAGCATTTTTGTGGGTTAACATATGGCCATATTTTTTAAATACTTCCCATTTACTTGAATATAATTGATCCTTTCGTATTGAGGTTCCTAATTGGATATATATCACTGATCAACTTACTGAAAAGTAAAAGGAGTTTTAAAAAAACACAGTTACTTTTGCACCAACTTAACATTAATTTTTTGGTTTTTTTAACACATTTTCTACCTCTTTATCTACTTTATCAGTCTTGGATTGTAAGAGTTTGAATAAATTCTACTGTTATTAATACATTTCTGGTTATTGCTTTTTGTAAAAGTAGTTTTAGCCTCCTAAAACTTGTTGCTGTACAAACATCAATAACTGTTTGTCATCATTACAATCTGTAACTTTTAGCCTCATGAGATGTCATTTTTATTTCTCTTATGCTTTCACAACAGTATTTTACCTCATGAGATATCAGCATCAAAATTCTGGCTTTTTGTTTGTATATATGTGTGTGTGTGTGTTTGGTTTACCTTTTTAGGTTTAATGGTGCTGAATCTCTTTGTATTATGGTATTTCATATATCATGTTAAAATTTGATTTTTTAACCAATCTGAAAAGCTGTGTTTTTAGCAGGTTAAGTTCTCTGATATTTGCTGTTATGATCAATATATTAGGTCTTAGTTTTCTAATTTTATGTCATATTATATTTATATATACTCAGATATTTCATAATCATCTTTTGTTAGCAAATAATCTGAATTTCAAACATATAAAAGCTATTTCAACTTGGCATATGCATTCCTACAAAATCTCTGCATTTCCTTAACAGAAAATAAGAAATTTCAAGGCCATATATACAGTAAAACTATGACATTTGAGATTAAAAAATTATTCAATGTAATATTATTGATATTTGCATTAGCCATCAATTACCATATAACTAACTTTGTGAATCTTTGCAGATTTTTATAAGTGAAATGCTTGCCGCTTTGCACCTGATTATTTTTTAATCTGATTATTCACAGCTTGCTAATTTGTAATTGGGTTTTTACAACTAGAGAACGTCCAGATTTCAGAAAAACTAATTTATATTTTTCTTTGATTAATTGTAGTGTTCACACTCAAAACAGTGGAGTGAGATGACTTCTAGTGGGTTTTGTGCAGTGTTCTGGAACCAATAAAATATATTATTGATTGCCTAATGAAAAGCACCATGTTCATACAAATTTACTAAATCTGGGCAGGGATACAACTGCTACTTTTATTCTGTTGAGCGAATCACCTGCCATTTTACCAGGGTCTATTGCTTCATATCAAGTGTGCTTTAAATTAGGTTGGGGTTACCTACAGGGAACTTTGTTAGGTGCTCTTATCCTTTTCCTTTCCTGCAGAGCTACCCATTGCTTCTAATTTAGCCAAAAATCATCAAAGTTAATTATGATTGAGTGATATAAAAGTTGAAACAATGTACAAGTTAAGTCCCTTTGACTCTTTCAAAATTACAGAGTTTTTATGTTTTATTTACCACATTACTATGTAAGGTTTCGGCAAACTGATAAGGTGGGTATATTAAATTTGCTGATTTAAAAATCAGAATTTGAAGAAAACATCTAGAAAAGAGATGGTGCAAAAAGAGCCATGTTTACCAGGAACAAGTGAAAAAATATCAAAATATTTTCATTTCATTAGTAGTGCTTTTGACTAATGTTCTCAAAATATGGTCAATGTAGAAATGTCACAATTGTAAGAATAATAACAAAGTGAATAAATTTTGTCATTGACTCTCATGAATTCATAATCTAGTATGTCATATAGGACATTAGATACCATCAAGTAATCCTGCAAAATAGCATTTGTATTTGTCAGAAAAGTTTCTGGTAACAAATATCACCTGAATATCTGTGCTATTAAACAACAAAAGTTTATTGCTCACTTATGCTGTACCTTTAATGCATGTTGGCAGGAGGTTCTGTTCTGATAAAAAGGAGCTCTAGAAAGTAGTATATGGACAATTAAATATTCCAGTCCAGAAGTGACACATGTCTCTTCTGCTCACAACTCATGGACATGGCCCTACCCATAAAGGGCCAGTGATTGCAATCCTTCTGTGTGCCAGAAGTTGGGAGAACAATTAATAGTTATCAAAAAAACTCTAATGACCACCACAGTACCTAAGAATTAAAATTTTCTGCATAAGTTTCTCTTGACCTGCCACCATCCATATAAGATGTGACTTGCTCCTCCTGGCTTTCTGCCATGATTGTGAGACCTCCCTGGCCATGTGGAGTTGTAACTCCATTAAACCTTTTTCTTGTGTAAAGTGCCAAGTCTCCAGTCTGTCTTTATCAGCAGCCTGAAAACGGACTACTACTGTAAAGATTTAAAATGGATTGTGATGAGCCCACACTTCAGCTGTGCTACTAAAACCAGTTTCTCGTCTTCTGTATTGTCCTTTACCTGTAATGCTTAGTACATCTATATAATACCTTAGATGAAGTAGGATTAAAAAGAACTCTGTAATGTATGAGAGTTCCAGTGACTCTGAGACAAATGAAAAAAGGAACTCTTCCTTTATAGTGTTGTGGAAGGAAGGGGAGATTTCTATATGTACTTGGTAAATGTGTCCTCTCAAATTTCAAGTCCACCTGGAACTTCAGAATGTGATCTTATTTGGAAATAAAGTCTTTCCAGATGTAATTAGTTAGAATTAAGTCATAAGAAATTAGAAATGGGCCTCAAGTCTGGTATGATAGGTGTTTTTATATACTGAAAAGCTCCAAATATGCAGAAACACACAGGGAAGAATCTTACATGGCAAAAGAGGCAAGTATTGGAGTATATGCTGCCACAACCCTGAAGTCGCCTAAGGCTACTAAGAGGCAGGGAGGATTTTTTTTTCTAGACCCTTCAGGGGGAGCAGGGCTCTGCTAATACCTTCATTTTGGATTTCTAGCCTCTAGAAATTAATTTCCTACATTTTAGGAATTAAGAGAAATTTAATTCGTACATTTTGGGTTACCCAGTTTAATGATGCCTTGGTATAGCACTCCTAGGAAAGTAATACAGATAAGGAATTTCTGGTTATATGGTGTGTGCAAATCGTGGCTAATTCTATTTTATAATAATCTATTTATTTGATATTGTCTTTATTTTTAAGTTCTAATGGTAATTAGGTCAGCTTACTGACCCACTGATACAGTAAATGGATTACTACTATATGTTAGTGTTGCCTGTACATGTGTGAAAAACAAGGTATAAATTTGCATACTACATCTAATAGGTGGCTTTATGTATTACTAAGTAACAGTCTGTGAATGGTACAAATGAGGATTACAAAAATTAAGATTTGAATTCTTAACAATAAAAGCAGGATGGCATAACAGAACAGGTGTAAGGATAAAAATCAAAACATTTGAGTTCCAGTGTTGCCACTACAGTTTATATGTGCATGACTCTATGCGAGCCATTGCATTTTTTCACATCTGTAATCAGATAATAAAAATGTCAGAATTCCTATTTCACAGGATTGTTTGAGAAATGCATGAACATACTTGAAGTACTTTATTAAAGTATACAGTAATATAAGGTTTATTATATTTATTAGATAATTAGGGTTCTTAAATATTTATAACTCACATTTGCAAACCACATGTTCTTGTATGATAGCAAATAACTGTTCAATCAATGTGCCTATCTTAATAGCTCAGAGAGAATCTTAACAGAGACAAAATTATTTTCATAATTCAGACTGTCATTTTCAGAAGGTCATCTAGAGCCATTTTGCAGACCCATGAACAAATGAATGAGTGGCATCTGTAATTTGTAACTTTGGCTTCTCAGTGCACAAACATAGGAACAGTAATTCACAAAATCTACAAGTCTTTTTCACACTTCACAGAAAGGTTTCTAAAATGTTTTATGCCAACAATTGGACCTCATATTTCTAATCTGATTTTTAGGAAAAATGAAGACAATGGTGCTGTTATCAGGGATTTCCTAGAAGTGATAAAATGTCAGGCTAGTTATCTGCTTGCTCTGTTGATTGCAGAGAGGGCATTTTTTCTTGTTCATTTTTTGACTTCTATCAATTAGCACAGACAACATGATAAAGGGGAAGAAAGCCAATGATATCTCCATGCATGCAGAATTAAGAAAAATTTATGAACATTGGTACTTTTCAAAAGATAATTTGTCTTCATTTCCATCATTTTGTGTGTACTACTGGCGTTTTGACACCTGCAGATTTTGGCTTGGCCTGTATTGAACAGATGCACACTCCATCACACATGGGTATGGTTTTTAGGCAATGCATTTTTCTTCACAAGCATGTCACCCTCCCACCGGAAAGAGCTGAATACTACCAATGATTCTGTATATTTCTTTCAAATCATACTTTGTATTTTATTTCTACTCATTGATACAATAGTTAAAAATCTTCTGTACCCTACCTTTTAAAAACTTAGGTTTCAATGTTATTTACTTCCTTTTTTTCTCCTGGTTACTTCTTATTATTTTTATTTTTAGGGAATTGTAAAGTTTAACAGAATGAGTGGAAAATCATTGAATACCTCACTGATTGAAATCTCCATTACGACTTTTTAATATATTTAATAACATGGGAATAACTAAGTGCCACTTAAAGTCAACTGATTTTATTTAAAAAACAGTTTTTCACATTTTTCATAATTTGTTTTCAACTTTATAGGCACAATTTACTTTATGTTCTATGAATTTTAAACACATACTTAAAACTATAACACTATTAAAATATGAAAATATTGATACCCATTAGCTAAAGCTTAGCATCCACTAGGAGGAGCTGAGTGCTTTATCAAATATATGTGAAATTTATGTCTAAAAACTTTTAATAAAACATTATCAGTGTGTTGAGATTAATACTGATAAATGCAATACTAAGTTGAGACAAATTGAATGTTATTATGGTTATATAATAACTTGGAAGCTAAAAGTGCAGAATAAATTTTATTGTATGTTTTTAGCTAATTAGATTACTGAGCAGTTTGAAGTAACTAAAATAAAATTCTACATGTGTGATATTTTTAACATCAAAGATTCTTGTAAATTTTTTGTTGGTTTTACAAAGTTAAACTGCATTATAACCAATTTAATACAAAGTAGATCTAAAAGTAGGTTATAGAAAAATGCAGGGCAAGGAGTCTCTCTGAATCTTCTGTGATTCTGAGTGCTGCCCAATTTGTGAATTGTTCATTGTTCAGATAAACTCCTTTAAATTTAATTTGAAGTTTTTCTTTTAACAGATGGTGTCAGAAGGCTGGTTAAAGTAGAACTTTAATGACACCCCCGGATTGCTGAGTGAACAAGCAAGGTACCTGCAAGGACCCACTTGTGTCCTCTGATGTCTCACAGCAGTGGGTAAGTTCTCTCTTGGATTTCAGAGCTCCATGGATTTGTATTTTGAATCTTCTGAGTTTCTTTGAGCAAATTTCTGTTGTAAACTCGGTTTTGCAAGTAGTAACAGAAACTGGACGGCGTCCTGGATCAGATTTGATCTGGTAATTAATTGGCTTGGATCTAGTTAGAGGCCTCTTATATCTGACTGGGTCAGATACAAACTGTTAGTAAATAGCAATATTGCAGGGGTTGTAACGTTTGGCCTGAAAATTTGCTGGGATTTTTGTGTTCTTTGTTTCATTTTTTTTTGGATTCTTCAGTAGAAAAATCATTGGCTAAGTTAATCAAGGGAACCTGTAAGCAAAACCAATATTTTTGCTGAAAATGGGATCCTTAATTTCTAAAAAACTGATTCCCTTTCATCTTACACACTAGGCCCAGGAAGCAGCAAAGTCTTAATAGAAATGGTGAAATCTTACTAAAGATAACTTACAGGGGAACATTCTGAATAAACAACAATGCATTGAAGTGAATTTGAAAACAAGGGTTCCCCAAAATTAAGTCTGCTGAACTTTAACTGCTATCCCGAGCCAAAGAAAATAGACCGTAGCACCCATTGGCTGACTTTAGATATGTAATGGGGTGCATTTTACCTGACTAAAGGGCAGGACTGGGTTAGAGGCCCTCCCCTCAGTAAAGTCTCTCTTGGTTAAAAATGGATTAAAAGTGACAGGGCCCAACTAGGTGCAAATTTGACCTTTGCCAGTTCAATATTGGGTGCTAAGCAGAGTGGCTAGTGTCTATATTTTGTCACATGTATTTTGCTCTGGCCAGAATGGAAAATGTTAATTTGGTTGCCCCATAAAACCCTTTGGGCAGCATCTTGCAAGATGAAGAGGATTTTGCCTATGGTTCTATGATTTTCCTTTGTGATGCAGCTTGGCCCCCAGAGGCATGATGTGGCAAGCAAGGTAATCAGGGCTGCTCATGGAAGAGGAACCCAGAAACCTGACATCCTGGCAAAAGGGTAGGAATTTCTTACCAGTCAGGTTTCTGGCCTCCCTTTCTCTCTCTCTGCAAATCAGTTGAATGAATGATAAAAACCACTGTTTATCTCCTCTGTAAAGTATTGATTAATATGAAAAAGGATTCTGAGGCTAGTCTTAAGCCGTAGTTAAACTGGTGTATTTTGTGCAATGAGTTTTTCTTTCTGTATCATTCTGTCATGAATAGGGGTACCTTAGCATAGAACATGGGCTTAGGGCCCCATAAGCTCACTGTTCAAGATGGTACAGCAAGCTGGACAATTACAAAGTTTGTTCCAGGTCTCTGAAAAACAAAGAAAAACTGGATGAGATCTTCATCTTGTTTTATGCTTTTGGGAGCTTAACCTTGTAACCATGTGTCAATACTTTCTTTTGGTTTCTGCCATTTTCCAGTGGTGGCCCAGGTTCAGTCCTGGCTTAGGAAATGAGTACTTTCTGGTTGGCATCTGTGTGACATTTACCATTTGATAGTTCTCTTTCCCTTCTTGAATTTTTCTGTCTTTGAGCTACCTTTGAAGATTCTAGATTTTATAAACACTGCCTGTGTTCCTAGCCCTGTTTCTTGAAGGATGTACCCTAAAGCCAGTAATCCAGTTAAGAAAATTCAAAACTGGCAAATGAAAAATCTTAGAACTACCAGATCTTCTTGTGGTCTGTCTGTGTAGTTTTGTATGTATTATGTGTGTGATGTTTGTATAAAAGAGCTCTAATCAACTGGCTTAAAGAAAAGTAAGTGCTTAAACATTTTGAAATAAATATTAAACCTTTAATTCCTTTTAGTTCACATAACTTTAGCATTCTTTGGGAAATAAAAAAGTTTTAAAGATTATTGGTAAAATAAGTACATTTAGTCTAAATTAGGCAGCTTGATATTAGGTTTTCTAAAATCGTTAAGGTCATAAACTGCTGTGACTTTTGAAGATTGTTAAATTTACCTACCTAGAACACATTAGGGTCTAGATAAGGCCCTGGGATATGTTGGATTAACCATACCCCCAGCTATGCCAAGAAGGTTATAAAGAGCAGAGTTTTTATAAGAGAGAATCTTATATAGTAAATTAGTGTCTTAAATTAACCGGTTGTTTAAAAAGAGGGATGTTTAGGACAAGTCAGAAAATCCAAGCATGTTGTAAGTGGTCTGTGTAAGTCATGAACAGATTCGTGAAAGGAAATATGTGCACCAAAAGTAAAATTTCCTAAGAGTCACCATTACAACATGAAATTAAGACTACTGAAAGAAAAAGTTGTATTAATACATGCAAGGAGTATGAGGAGAGTAGAATGTGTTTTGGTTAAAGATTACAAGAAGGTGGCCAGGCGGTTGGGAGGATCACTTGAGGTCAAGAGTTTGAGACCAACATGGCCACTATGGTGAAACCCTGTCTCTATTAAAAGTACAAAAATTAGCGCAGCGTGGTGTCAGATACCTCTAATCCCAGCTACTTGGAAGGCTGAGGCAGGAGAATCTCTTGAACTTGGGAGGTAAATGTTGCAGAGAGCCAGATCGTTCCACTGGACTCCTGCCTGGGCAACAGAGTGAGGCTCTGTCTCAAAAAAAAAAAAAAAAAAGATTATAAAAGTCATGAGGATGTAATCTTTGCCAGTTTAGATGGTTAAAAGATTGTCTTAACTTGGATAAAAGCTAAAGGTTTGAACAACTTTTGTGGAAGGGCTGTAAAAACTAACCTTGTAAAACAAATTCTGTGTGTGATAATTCTGTCTGGGATAAGTTTCACTTGTTCATGATGTCTAATATTTTTAATATGTTGCTGAGTTTGGGCTGCAAATATTTTGTTGACTTTTTATCTATATTCATAAGAAATATTGATATGTAGTTTTCTTTTTTGTGACATTCTTTTCTGGAGCTAGCACTGGAGCAACTCACAATGAGTTGAAAAGTGTTCCAGCCTCTGAAATCTTTAAGACTTTTTGAATGATGCATGTCACCTATTTTAAAAGTATTTGATAGAATTTACCTGTAATATCACCTGAATCTGAATTTTTCTTTCTTGGAATTATTTTAATTGCCAGTTTAACTGTTTTGCTTGGTATATGTTTATTCACATTTTCTATTTCTTTTCTTGTCAGTATATACAATTTTGTTTTATTTCAAACTTCATCCATTTATTTAAGTTGTCTAATTTTTCAGCATAAAGTTGCTTTTATTCTCTTACATATATTTTAAACTCTGTAAAATCTATTATACACTATTTTTCATTTTGGATTTAAAAAAATTGTGTCTCTTTCTTCTTGTTCAGTATATATAAACTTCTGTCAATTTTGCTAATTTTTCCAGAGAACCTGCGTTTGGTTTCATTGATTTTTCTATTTTCTTAGTTTTACTAATTCTCTTCTAATCTTTATTTTTTCTCCTGTCTTTGAGTTTATTTTTTTCTTATTTTACTAGTTTCTTAAGGTAGAAATGTATTCATTTGAGATTTTATTTTACATTAGCATTTAAAGCTAAAATTTTTTTCTCTAAATACAGCTTTGCCTACATTGCTTAATTTTTCTTTTTATGGTGTGATTCCACTTTCAGTCATTTTAAGGTAGTTTCTCATTTGTCCTGTAAGTTATCTTTTGATCCATGGGTTATTTAGTAGTTAGCGGTTTATTTTCTGAAGATTAAAATTTCCATAGTTTCCTTCTATTGTTGATTTCTAATTTAATGTCTTTATTTTGAGATCATACTTTATTTTATTGTTTTTAAAGCTGTTTATTGATTACAATGTGATGGCCTAGCATAAGGTCTGTCATGATAAATTTTCCATATTCCCTTGGAAAGAATATGTATTCAATTGCTGTTAGATGGGCTGTTCCATAGGTTTCAGTTAGGTACAGGTCTTTGGGGAACAGGCAAGGATTACCTCTATTTTTATTCTAATTTTTGAAGGGTAGTTTTACTGATCATTGAATTAGTACTTGACATCTTCATTTTTTTAGATACATAAATATATCACCTCACTGCATTCTAGCTGTCATTAATTCTGATAAGATGTTAATTTTATTATAATTCCCTTTTATGTGCTAAAGAGTTTTTAATCTCATTGTTTTGATGGCATTCTTTTTATTTTCTTATTTGGTAGGTTTTGTTGTTGTTAGTTTATTTGTTTGTTTTGAGTGAGAGTCTCCCTCTGTTGCCCAGGCTGTAGTGCACTGGTGTGATCTCTGTTCACTGCAACCTCTGCCTCCCAGGCTGACATGATTCTCCTGCCTCAACCTCCTAAGTAGCTGGGACTACAGGTGCATGCCAACCTGCCTGGCCAATTTTTGTATTTTTAGTAGAATCGAGGCTTGGCAATGTTGGCCAGGGGTGTTGCCAACTACTGGTCTCAAGTAATCTGCCCACCTCTGCCTCCCCAGGTGCAGCATTACAGTTGGCCACTGGGGCCAGCCTTTTTTGTTGTTGTTGTTAGTTGTTTTTTTTTGGAGGGGTGGCAGCATCTTGCTCTGTCACCCAGGCTAGAGTGCAGTGGCACAATCTTAGATCACTGTGAGCGTCCTTGGCACACTGCAGCCCTACTGGGTTAAAGCGATTCTCATGGCTCTGACTCCTGAGTACCTGGGATTATAGGTGCAGAACACCACACTTGGCTAATATGTGGCATTTTTAGTAGAGTCAGGGTTTCACCTTGTTGGTCAGGCTGGTCTCCCACTCCTGGCTTCAAGTGATCTGCCTGTCTTGGCTTACCAGATTTCTGGGATTACAGGTGTGAGCCACTACACCTGGTCTTAGTTCTGGCTGTCAAAAGTTTGACTGTGACATTTCTCCATGCAAATCTTTTTGTATTTATCCAGTGTCAAATTTGATGAGCTTAATGAATATATAGATAAATGTTTTACATCAAATTGGACATGTGTTTAGCCATTCCTTACTAACAAACATTTTCACTCCTTTTTTCTGTCTCCTTTATTCTAAGCTCATAAGTGCACTAAGCAGCTACTTTGCCAGGGACAATGAAGAACTTACTTAGATACTTACTATAATGTGGATTAAGCCAAATTAGAATATGCTGGGTAGGCCGGGCGCAGTGGCTCACGCCTGTAATACCAGCACTTTGGGAGGCCGAGGCGCGTGGATCACGAGGTCAAGAGATCGAGACCGTCCTGGTCAACATGGTGAAACCCCGTCTCTACTAAAAATACAAAAAATCAGCTGGGCATGGTGGCATGTGCTTGTAATCCCAGCTACTCAGGAGGCTGAGGCAGGAGAAT
>NW_016107752.1:445609-454249 GCF_001604975.1 Cebus imitator
AAAAAAAAAAAAAAAAGAATATGCTGGGTACTTGTGGATAACTTATTAAAGAATAGTGCTGAAACCTGTTAGAAAGCTAAAAATTTACTCAGAAAAACAAGTAAAAACTACAGAAATTGCAAAGAAAATCCAAGGGAAGCAACACATTATCATTATATAAGAGATAATGAGAGACATAGAAGAAATTTTCTTCAGTGAGGCAGAATTTCAATAGGAACACCAATGAAATATTTACCATTAAAAAGATCCTCTAAAATCTATGACATTTTCTGAAATTCAGACTTGTTAAGTACACACAAACAAACATATCTACTTAGGTTCATAATGATGTTCACTGATACATAGTATTTTATTAAATATATTAATTCTGATGATAGCTATTTATTTCAAATAGTAGTTGGAGAATTTCCAAATTACCCTTTCCTGTTGTAGATTAGAATGTGTCATAATCTGAACATAGCCTCATATGTATAAATAAGCAGATACACTCTAAATCAGCAGTCCCCAGTCTTTTTGGCACCAGGGACCAGTTTTGTGGAAGACAATTTTTCCATAGGCATAGTGTTGGGTAATGGTTTCAGGATGATTCAAGCACATTACATTTATTTTGCACACAATTTTTATTATAATTTCATTGGAATATATAATAAAATAATTATACAACTCACCATAATGTAGAATCAGTAGGAGCTGTGAGTTTGTTTTCCTGCAACTAGCTGGTCCCATATGGGGGTGATGGGAGACAGTGGCAGATCATCAAGCATTAGATGCTCATAAGTAGCATGCAACCTAGATTGCTCACATGTGCAGTTCACAGTAAGGATCATGCTCCTGTGAAAATCTAATGCCACCACAGATCTGGCAGGAGACAGAGCTCAGGTGGTAATGCGAACAATGGGGAGCAGCTGTAAAAACAGATAAAGCTTTGCTTCCTTGCCCTCTGCTTGCCTCCTGCTGTGTGGCCTGGTTCCTAGGAGGCCACGAACTGGTACCACTGTGTGGCTGGGAGGTTGGGGAACACTGCTCTAAATAAAAGTATCCATTTATATATTTGCATGTTAAATTTTATTTAACATAAAAAGAGCTTCTAAGTTTCACCACATGCTGTCACCTTAGTTCCTAAAAAGAGAATTAAAATGTGTCTAGGGTCTACTAAAAATAAGGAAGAAATAACTTTTGCATACCATAGAGATAATGAATCAATAACATAACCAGATTCTTAATTTCAGTTCAATATATAAGAACATCTTTCTTGATTTTTATTTTGCCTGAAGTGTAATTTGACTCTTGGTTATTTGAGAAATTAATGTTTCTTATCTTACTGAAACCACATAATAAGCCATCCCAGTCTCTCCCAGTCTTAATGCCACTCTGTCCTATGTAATTTCAGACAATAGACAAGCTGCCAAAAGGAACATAGTGGCCAAAAATCACAAATTCGCTTTTAAAATGTAGCAAATGCCAAATATAGTTTCCAACTATAAGTTAAGTTTTATGAAATTATTATACCCCATTTAATATTTCTTTTGCTTTTAAAAAATGAAATGATAATTCCTTGACCATGATTACATGAAATTTGCCTTGTGAACATGAATCAACATGATGTCGTAAAATACTGAGGACTCAAAAGTAGAATGATACAGTATAGGTGTGACATTAGCAATACCTGTTTCAGCTTTCAATATATTATTCCTCTTAACATTTTCCTTTAAGATCAACACATGTTGATTTCAAAAATCAAATGAAAATTTTATTGACATTGACGATTATCCTATAGTCCACTGTAGATTTTCAGAATCATGAAGCTGGATTCACCCTTGATAGAATGAATCCACCAAACTTACTGTGATTAATCTTTGTCTCAAGAAAATGGAGCGCTGATTGTAAACCAATCTACATCTTAATGAAGTAAACAGAGAAAGGGAGGCAGTTAAATTCAGAGTTTGACTATAGCAAAATGGTATTCTAGTTTACTAAACAAATGAAGGATGACTTCAAATCTTCCAGAGAAAAGATTGCTCACATAAAGACTGAAAATCAACACAACAATATTTGGTTGTGAGGCAAGTGAATGCTTTGAACACTAATACTCGTAAGTTCCACTGGGCAAGTTAATTTGTTTAGATATCTATAGATGTCAAAAGCATGTTTGTAATACCATAACGAATCTTCGAGAGAAAGTCATAAAAGGCATTTAGAAGATATTGTCAGACGCAAAAAAGCAATGTTACATAAACACCTAATTCTAATAATCTCTTCCAAAAGAGGCTCCAGAAAACTGCCTTTAAAACTCTAGTACTTTAGAGATGTTCTGCTTTCACTTGTATTGTAGATGACATGGAAGAGAAATCATATCTTTAATTAAATAGACCAGTCATGAAAATTTGGCTTTACATTGAGTAGACAAGATATATAAGTGTTTGATGAAACAAAATCAATTATATCAGCAACACATAAAACATAATATCTAATCTTTAAATACCCAAATTGTATTAATATTTATGAACTTTTTCTTAAAAATATAGAAGATGCAGTGATGGGAACACACTGCCACTGCTGCTAAATGTTTTTTGATGGCCTACATTCAGACATTAATTTCCATATCTCCAAATTACTATATACTTTAACATATGGTAGGATTAGTAAATATTTATATTAATAGAATGAATTACTAAATGTATTTACTAAAATATTTAAAGTATTTTATCATTCAGAGATTTAAAATCTTTCAGTAATAATAAGACAAAGCTATTACTAGAGAGCCATACAAAATTTTTAGAATAATATTCATTCATTTATTCACTCATTTGGTGAAAAGTCATTTAACGTCTGTGTGCTAAATTTTGCAGTATTTGTGTGGAAATAAATTATATTTTCCTCTTAAAGGCCTTGGGTTAGCCTATTTAGGCTCATAGTTTAGGTCAAACCTAGATTATGTTTAGATTTCCTGAGAACAAAATTATTTGTGAGATCCATTTTTAGATTTTCTTCTGATTCCAGTTAATTATTTCACTAAAGTCATCCTATATTCTGTGTACTGATGATAAGCAATTATGAAAGGTTCAGTTACATCAAATAAATGATAATGTCTTAAAGGGATAGAAGCCATGAATGTAGCCATATAGCCATATAGCTGTAGAAGAAGTGCATTAAAATAACAGTAGACTCATAATAAATTAGTGTTTCCATCACATAATTCCATAGAATAATCCTTAGTTACAGATGAACATTTATACAACACAGTTTAATGAAATAAATATTTTTGTATCTCATGTCTCTCCTTTTTGCAGAGCCCTTTTTATATAGTATGGTGTATGTAGGTCACATCCTGCGAAGTCCTTAATGTTGAACAGTTAAGAAAAACTAATATTATCTGAAAACAAAAGTATTATCCAGAACTGTTCTAGTTATCTTTATTGTCTCTGAAACCCCACCATAATCGTGAAAGATGAATGATTTCATCCCTGATTTACAGATGACAATTATTGTTCACTCATTGAGACTGAAATCTAGACTGACTCCAATGTTCACCTTCTGAAACCTCATGGAGGCCCAAGACTTCTGTACATAACAAACATAATGTTTAAAAATCAAATAATAGCAAGAGAAACAAAACATGAGGCAGCATATTAACAAACAATAAAGTGAGTAATAATTACTGCTATGGTAGAAATTGGTGTGGTCAAGAGATGTCAAGGAAAAATTACTGGAAAAGTGTTTAGGTTACAGGTCAATGGTTAGAAATCAGTAAAATTTAAGCAGACATGATCATAAAGCATGGATTGTTTGGGATATTGAAAGAGGCTAACTTTTGAGATTTCAAAAAATGTTGTTGATATATTTTGTGGACAACTTGAATGACAAAGTGTGGAATTCAGACTTAATGTTACAGCTAAAGGATGTTGATAAGGGTTGTTAAACCAACTGCTGACAGAGTGCTGGTGGAATAATGAGATACCGTTATTTAAAATAATGAACACATGAGACAGGCACACCAGTTAGAAGGCAACTGTAACACTTCAGGCATGGGGTTGTGAGGACAGGTAGAGCACATGCAAAAAATTTTCAAAAAGAGAAAAACGTCTGTGAAAGGATCAGTGATACTTGGGGACTGGCAGTTGGGTGGGAGAAGTATGATGTGGTTCACTATCTATCCTCTAATGTGGCTGTGAGTACTGAATCTTCTCAAAGGATATTAAAAGTTCCTTTTTCCCTAATTGGCTATGACATCCTGCCAGGTGTTCTGTAGCTAAACAGGAAATCTGCCAAAATTCCTGTCTACTGAAGAAGCATCCATAAATCTGTCCCAGGTGTTTGGGGAGTATGGTGAGGAAGATGTAAGAGTGCAGAGAATGTTACCTAGAAATGATCTTTGTGGTTTTAATTTGATAGGAAGACTTCCTTTGACTGGAGATGGAATATAATAGGTAGAGATGAACTTTAAATGCTAGCCAAATGAATGTCGATCAGAGATGCTAAAATATTATATAGAATCCATGCCCATATACAGATTCTGTTGCTAGAAAGGATGGGATCAAAGACAAATGTGATTAAATTTCCCTCTCCTTTGCTATCATGATTATCTAGATGTTCCGTGTGATTGATGCTTAAGTTAGGAAGACATGCTACTGGGAACTTGATGCACCACTTGTTTGGGTCACTTCAGGGATGCAGTTACATTTTCCCTCTTTTGTGATGATGCCGTAATGTTTACATGTGGTTCTGCCTCTAATTTTAAGTTTCTGCTCTTTCTCCCCATATACCAGTGTGCGCGTGCGCGCGCACACACACACACACACACACACCATGGAAGACCTTGACGTTACCATATCTAAGAAGAAGATGGTGTAGGTTTTACATAACTGACCATTCAGACTCCACACATTACACTAGAACCAGGTGGTTGATGACAACCACTACTCATGAAATGGGCTAGAATAGGGTTCTCTGAGTCCTGACTGCAAGTTAATCAACCTCCTTGCATGTGGAGGTTGGAAATACTTAATCACATCTGAAAACTGGTGTTAGTAAAGAATGGCCCCACCACAGGTCATCTACACTCTTGCCTCTCCAAGTGTGACCCACAGACAAGCTGCTTGACATCCTCATATCAAAGCTTACAGAAATCAAAGCCTCTGGCCCCACCCCAGAACTACTGAATCAAAATCTGCATTTGACATGATCTCTGGTGATTTATGTGCATATTAAACATGGAGAAATATTCTTTCACTTATTTTGATCATCATTTTTCATCTTAGATATTCAACCAGCCCTGGGAGATATAAGTCTAACCCCTAACATAGCTTAGTTCTCATTCACTCAGGAACTTCTTGAGGCAATGTAGACCCTTATATGACAGATGTTATACCACATTGCTTGTGGAAAATCCATACTATCAACTAAAACATATTAGCTGCCTTTCTTTGCTCCTTAACAGGTAACCCAAATCACCATGACAAGAAAGAGAACTAGGCACACATTGTATAAGATGTTCAAAAGATTTTATTTGCAAATCCAGATCTTCAACATAGCATATTATCATGGCTATATGGGCAGAAATTTATTTGTCATTACTGCTATTTTTAGAGAAGTCCACTGATGACATTGCTTCAGAAATGTATCTCAAATGTAAGACACTTAATCTAAAACTATATATCAAATTGTATATTCTTATGGGGCTAGGGGGCTATCAATTCTGACTAAATTAAGCATCTCATAACTATTGTAGGAAGAATACTTAAACATTGCTTGTGACATCACATTAACAATGAATAATTCAGCTGAATTCAGTGTAAGAAAGATGTTTAATTTGAAGCTTTTGCCACATGAAATAAAAATATGTGTTAAGAAACTTACTTTCAAGTAGCAAACATCAAAAATTATCATTATCCCTGAGTCAAAAACTAGTGGAGTTAGAAGAAAATGCATAAGATACTGAATTATATCAAATATTTAATTGTGCATTTTAGTTACACATATTGTCTCTGTATGTTCTGCTAAAATGCTTGAGTTTTATATCAAATTACATGTTGAATCAGTATATAAAGACATATGTAGGTCACAGAATGGCCAACTGTAGAACAAGATTCCAAATTATAATACCTCGCATTTCAAAACCGGCTGCTGATAATTTGACTAGTTTATGTTTCTTTGGCATCAGTGGCAGTTCTGCTAAGGCAAAGTAAATGTCATAAAATGTTTTGTTTTCTAGCAGCCGTAGGCAAATAATTGGCATCTGTTTTCTGTTGTCTATCTGCAGTAGTGATTTCTGAAACAGAAGCTTCCACTCCTCATCTAATAACTTGTTGATTTGGGATCCTCAAGGGGCCAAAAAAAAAAAGGAAAGGAAAACTTGTTTGAGGAAAGCAAAAAAAAATCAAACCCCGAAAACATTTGGGCTTCGTAGTGCATTCCATCATAGAATGTTTGGACTCATCTATGTCTCCAGAAATAAACAAGAACAGGAAACAACTCGTCTGGTTAAACCTGAAACAATGAAGTTTCTATATGGCGAAGTTTAAAAGAGACAAAAGGTCTTCCTTAAAATAATTTTGTTGTCATTCACCTTCAAATACTTTTTGACAAGAGCAAAATGTGTTAGTCCTTATAAAGAAAAGGAAGAGAGCAAAGCCTCCAGAGTGGAGAAATTGGGTTTGCCTTGAATTTCAACATTTTTAAAAGCTCATTTAAGTGGGGGATGTGATTATTTGTAGAGCAGGAAAGGCACTTACAAATGCAACTGTAGGAGGCTCTCTCTCTTTAATGTTTAAGAGCAGATAAAACGCCACTTTCACTGACTTCAGGCATTCTTCTGGCTCAGGACTAGGCCATTAATAGTCATTAACACTCTTTCAAATGTATTGCCAGAGTGGTAATGAAATCAACACCTTCTCATTTTTATACTGAAGCTCTGCCAAAGAGCATTTGGTCTTGTCACTACATAGCGATGTGCTGTGCGATGTGCTTGCTACTTAAGATATCAACATAAACACTGAATAAAAACATAAATCTTTTATGATGTTGGGGCATGTTGCCATTATATTGTAAATCAATATAGATCAATTATTCAAACCCAGCCCATTGTTTAACGGATGAAGGGCAGACAAGCCAGTTGCAGTGTAAACCGGGTCTAGTTTCCTATTCAGAATTGAATATCAATTTAGGTTTTTCAAACAAATCATTAGCTGAAAAGGTATCCTTAGAAATCTGATTCCATACCATGTTCCCACCATTTGTCATTTAGGGAAACATCTCAAAGAATCAGTTAATAATAAGAGAAGATCTAATCTGATCTTAAGTGTGAATGGTCTGCAAGTTTTAGTTTAAATTCGATGGACAGATTTAGCAGTTGCTGCTCTACCTCACCTTCCCTTATAATTATGCAATATGAATAATTTATGCTGAATCTGGTGATACAGGATACTATTTCTGAGAAAGGAAGGACAGACTGACGCATATTAGGAAGGGAGGAAAGAAAGAAGGGAAGAAGGGAAGGGGGAAAGAAAGAAGCCTTTCTTTCAAGCTTCTTTATTTAGAATTTCATTTAATTTCCTTTTCTTCCTGATTTTTCTTCATTATTGAAACATATTTGCGGGTTGGAAAAACACCTTCCATTCCTAAGTCCCACCCCTAAGTCATACATGAAAAAAAAAAAAAAGCAAGTTAGCCAGGGGGATGAAGACATCTGTGTTCACCCCTATCCAGCACGGATCACAGCTGCTTACTCAGTAACCAAGTTGTAGTATCCCTGCCCTACTGAGTCTTACTCCTTTCTGGTCTCTCCTTACACGGAGCCCTATCATGGGAGAACCATTCAGTTCCTTTCAGCCACAAATGTCTAGGAGGCTCTATGTATTTGTGTTGTCCTCAGAAGAAAAGATGTTTTTCTATTTCTAATCTCTGTGTTTTCAAAGACCCATTGTTATGATTTACAGGGCATCAAGCTTTCTCACAGAGGGTCTAAGTATAAAATAGAAGAGATTGAGGAACATGAAATCAACTTTTCTAACGTAATTTATGACCTATTGTAGCTACTACCAATGGCTTCAAGAGAATGGTTCACTCATTTTGTGGGCCAGTAAGACTGAGAAACTATGCAGTCCTTCTGTTTTGCTTTAGCACTGAAGCATAACATACATATATTCTGTTGTTCCTGAGTCCCTAGCAGTACAATAGGTCCTAGATTAACAGGGAAGAGTCCTTGTCCTGTGGAATTCATGGTTCTAGAGGAAAAAAGAAAATGTTTACATAAGCAGTAGACTATAATGTATTTTGAAATCAAGTGACAGGACATGTGGTATGAATAGAGTACTGTAGGAGCAGCAGTAAGACAGAGGTAAAAGGCCTCATTTGGCCAAATGGCATCTATCTGTTCTCTTACTGCCTCTATCCAAATACATGCGTATATTGGCAGAGAAAATGAAGACAGAGAGCAATCAGCTTTAGAGTGGGAAGAAAACTGTAGAATTGGAGACTTAGAGCCAGCATTTTGAGGAATGTCATTGAGAAAAGCAAAGCCTTCCATGCAGAGAATCTGATAGAGATCCTGAATCACACACTGTTCTTTGAAAATACACACACAGACTCTGCTCCATGAAACCAGTAACCAAGCCAAGGGGATATTAAAACCAAGAATTAATG
>NW_016107752.1:454279-470029 GCF_001604975.1 Cebus imitator
CACCAACCGTTTACTCCAGATAGACTGGAGATGGATGTCAAAAAACATCCCCCATCTTTTCCTCATGGAAAGTCTGCAGTTACTACTATGTGTTGGATATCTTTAGGGTTTATCCACTTTGAAACCATGAGAGGTTAAACATTAAATATTATATTTCAGGATCTAGGCTAAAATGAACTAATTTCTTTCCTGAGGGGCTACATAAATGACCATAAAATTCATTGGGGCATGTCAACAATATTTGAAGTTCTCATATAAAAGTCTGTCTGTTTAAACACTTTCAAAGTCTATGTTCTCTGCTCATAGAAAATATTTATAAATTCTCCTTTACAATTGACATTTTCGTATGAAGAGCTCACATTTTCAGAAACTCTTAGCTTCTCGTACTAAAATGTCATCTTTACTCTGGCCCTCAGCAAAGTAAAATTTCTCCCTCCCCCCGATTTTCCCTTGTTCTGTATAGAAGTGATACACAATGTTTTGCTTTGATTATTGGAAAAGAAAGTAATATTTTGAAATACCCTAATTACCGTTAAAGCCTTGCTCGGACACAAAAATTATAAGGGATATGCAGGAGAAATAATATATATAATTTACTATATTATGAAATTTTTGTTTTCCTGTTAAATAAAATATATTTGACCTAATGAGCCCTCTTACAGACATTTCTCCCGACTCCTCTTACTTTGATTTCAAGTATGCACACTCAGCCTTGGAGTTCTTCTTTTTCTTGAACTGCCTAAGTGAACAAATTTCAAAGAAGAGAAGAGTCCTCCAGGATAATCGTAGAGGATATCTACTTAAGTATGAAAAAGAGAATACGGAAACTCTAAGATGTTTCCTGTAATTATTAATAAATAACTAAAAACTCAAGGATTGGCATAAAAACGCTCCTTCCTGAGTCACAATATTCTTGCATGAATATTGGGTATATTGTTAATGAAATGTATATTAAACAGTGTCTGTGGCAAGAAAGCATGTGTATTTGACACTGTGAGTTTCGTATATGTCTATTTTTTGGTAAAACATTGCTTTCTGGGTCCATATTAAAATTTGTTATCAAAAACTATTTTAATTTCATAAACATAGTTGTCTTACAGCTTGTGGTCATATTACAGGGGGTCATTTTACAGTGAAAACATTCATTTTTTAGAATACATGTAGGTACATTTATAAGAGGCATTTGGATTTTTAATAATTCCCTGTGAAAGATTTTAAAAGCTACGACCTACCTAAACACAGCAATCACGTATCAGAAACTGATAGTATATTTAAATATAATCAAAATCCAAGATAGCTATTTTTCCATAAAATGTGACTACCAAAATTATCCTAGCACAAGTTTCTCAGAAGCTCTCTACCCTCATTTTATAGTTAGGAGCATTAAGTGCCAAAAAAGACTGCAGGATTCCCATGGCCACATATCCAGTTAATGGGGAGCAGCAATAAAACGTGGTTTAACAGTATTCTTTCTATAGCTACCCATCTCTAAATAAAGGCTGAAGCTACCTGAAACTACTCATTTCAACATTTATCTCATATATTAACATTCTCAGGTATTTTACACTTTTCATGCAAAATTATTTTTAATAGTCAATATTATAAGCAAAAAACACAAAAATTAGGCTCAGGATACTATATAATATTAAGAAAATGTATACATAGCCTAATCTAATTAGATATATTATAATTTTTATATAATATCTGCTAAATTTTTTTAATACTTGTTTTAGGAGTCAATCTATTTTTGAAAATTTCGAATCTTCTATATGAACTTCTTGAAGCTGATTTTAGTTTTGGTGTCATTAAGTTATTCTTTCTAATAAAATCCAAGCAGATATGTAATCCTGATAAGCCTAAATAAATTTGGAAGTATAATGGTAATTATGCATGTAATAGAAAAGTTAGGGATCCATATTTGGTTGAAGAAATAAAAGAATATTTTGTGACTGATCTCAGTATTTCCAAGAGAGATTCTGAGAATTCCACATTTGAAATAGGGTCAGAGAATTTATCAAAACTGTAAGGAAAAAAAAACTGCTTTGCAATAATCCAGTTTAAGAAAATGGAAAAAGATAGCAACTGGAAAACAAATATTTGCAATACATATATCTGACAAGACTTACCTGTGATGTATAAAGAGCTACTACAATAACAACAACAATAAACAGTTAAATAAAAAATAATCAGAAACCTTGATGAAAAGGTATAGGAATGGCCACTAAGCATATCGGAAATGCTCAGTAGTATTTGTCAATATACCAGGGAAATACAAATCAAAACAAAATGCCAATAAATACAAATAAAAACCACCAAAGCTTATTTTGTCAAAAAGCTAAAAGACACAAAAAAATGACACTATGAAGTGTTGGTGAGGATGTAGAGAAACTGGAACTCTCGTAAGTTTCTGCTGGGAACATGTGGTACAATTACTTTGGAACAAATGTTTGAGATTTTCTTATACAGTGAAACATAAACCTACCATATGACTCAGAAATATCACTCTTCTGTTTTACTTAAGAGAAATGTTATATGTTCACCAAATACACAAAAATTCACAGTAACTTTATTAGTAATAATTCCAACTGGAAACAAGCTGTATGTTCATCAACAGGAGAATGAATAAACAATGGAATGCTAAATAGTAATAAAAAGAGAAACTACTCATACAAAGAACATCATAGATCAATCTTAAAAATATGTTACATGAAAGAGTACATGCACAAATTATGTTCAAAGAATAGTACAAAAACATACTCTACAATCTAATTTACATAACCTTCTAGAACATATTAAACTGTATGCTAGAAACTAAAATTGTGCTTATCTGCAGCTGAAAACAGGAGTAGGTCCACTAGAAAGAGGCACAAGAAAACTTCATGGGGTAGTAGAAACATTCTATACGTTAACAAGGGTAAACCCATTTCTCAAAACTCTTTAAACTTACAATCCCAGTGTGTAAATTAAACCTCAGTGTACTTCCAAATAAAAGGAACAGAAATACAATGTAAGAGAAAAAGGTAAAGTTAAAGGAAAAATTTGAATATCTTTTTCTTTTGTAATGATTAGGTTTTAGTAATGGCAAATGCACACTTTTGAAATTATGACTTCTGTAACTTGTTTATTGATATTGAAATATAAAAAGAAATAGTGTTTTGACACCCAAAAGAGTAATTCCAACTTTAAAACAGATTTTAAGATTGTGCTGTGATTTATATGGCTATTAAAATTTTTTATCTCCAAAAGTAGAAGTACTTTCTACTTCTATTTTTTATGTCTTCTCATTCTGCAGGAATCATATGAAATAAAAATGCTGAGAAAAACTAATGACAATTTTTTCTTTTCACTTACTGCCCTCATGTATTCATATTTTATGTAGCACAAGGTATGTAATCATATTCCAGAATCAGATACATGCATTCCTTTCAACAGAGTACACATTTATTGAGGCAAATAAGCTAATAGCAAATTATAACATTGTAAGTGATGTGATCACATTAAATAAAAGATGTTTTGTTGAGAGAATAATTTAAAGATGATGCCATAAATTATAGGGTCACCTGCAAAGTTATGTTGACTAGTACAGGCTTCATTCTGAGATCGCTGGCAGACTGTTAATGGGTTGCAATTAGAATTTAAGTGTGCATTTAGAAAGATCTCTGCTGTAACCTTAAGTATGAATGAATTGATTGAATCACTATGGCAATTGATTGAATGTGGTGTCCTGGACAGTTCTCCAGGTATAGATAACAATGGTATGTAGCTATGGTAGTGATAGTTAGAATAGGGAGAAATAAAAAAATAAATAGTTTCAGTGTGACTTGTGTATATACTTCAATACTTTTCAAATACTTCATTTAAAAAATAAGGATTCTGATACTATGATAAAAGTGTCTTGGGATTGAGATAACCAAGTATTACTCTATAGACTTAGTTTCTGAGAATGTATATAGACCCCTTATTGATCTCATCATCATTAAAAAAAATTAGTGTTAATAGAAATGGACATAACAAAGTTGAGAGATTTGAACTTTTTTATAGGAGTAATACAGTCCCCAAAGGTGAGTGTTTTAACTTAAGATTTTTGTAGTCAATGATCTAATTTCACATTTTTATTTAATACTAAACTCAAAGCCTTGGTGGTTGCTTTTCTGAAGTTTTAGCGGGGGGAAAAAAGCATGAATCATTGGAAATGTTGCCGCCCAGAAAAAGTAAAATACTACTGCTTTCCTGTACAAGAAAAACTTTTTAATGTGGTCTTATCTTCTCAGTATTTCTGGAATACGTTTCTTTAAATGCAGTTGTAATTTTACCTAAATGTTATTTATGTTCTAGAAGTCCTACTATATTTTGCAGTTTTGAATATTTCTTTTAAATGTGGAATTTCAGCTTTTTATTTTACTTCAATATTGTATTTTACTTTTTTCACATATTTTTAAGATTCATGAATCTGAGGATTTATAATTTGCTCTTGAATATTAACTTAGCAGGTTGCATACTTCTCATAACTCTAGAAATGTTGTAAATGAAATAGAAATGGATGGATATAATGCTTAGTATTTTTTTCTTTTGGGAGGAAATTCAGTGTTTTCTTTTACTTATTTCTTAAATAGATTCAAAACTGATTTATAAATAATATGTTTGACTCTCAAATGGTCCTCTATCTATCTTTTTCGCAGTATTTTAACCTGAACAGGTCATCTATACTAATATTTTAAAACTCAGATCAAATACTTACTGTTTTATAGAACATTTTTCAAATTTGCTTATAAGTTATTTTTATTCATAATTCATTTGTGTCTCAGATAAAATAAACTTATTTATTTACCTATTACTTAATTCAACAAACTGCTGGAGTATCTACTATACGTGAGGCACTATCTAACAGGCAGTAGCTACATACTGCTGAGTAAAGTAGTGCTTCTGCTTCCAGGCAGCTAACACACTTATCCATCACATTTTGCTAGAACTCTTTCCTTGCTTCAACAAGTATTTATTGAGTGCCTTCTATGTACTAGACTCTTTTGGCACTTCGAGTAAGTCTTTGGAAAAAAGGTGAAGATTTTGCCCTCACAGGGCTCACATTTTAGCAGGAGGAGACACTCAATAAACAATAAACAGAATAACACTTTAAATTACGCTGTGCTACATGGTGATGAGTTCTATGGAATTAAAATGTAGAACAGGTCAGGAGGACTTGAGTGTACCTGGTGACTGGGCAGGAAGAGAGGGCAGGATACTGTATTAAAGTGTAATCAGAGTGCTGAGATAATATTTGAACAGATACTTGAAAGAGGTAAGGGAATTGGGAAGTAAATATCTGAGGAAGATTCTTCCAGGTGGAGAATTTCCAGTGCAAAAGTCCTAGTAAAGAAACATGTGGCATATTAGAATTACAGCAAGGAAATTATCTGCCTAGAAAACAGTGAGGAAGAAAATAGTACGAAAAGAGCCTGTCGGCAATGTAGAAAACTTATAGGTAAATTTATAACTGCTTCTCCTCTAGAATATTCTAGAAAATTCTAGAATATATCAAGATGACTTGATGCTTGTTATCTCTATGCCTTAGGTTCGGCAGAAGTTCTGTCTTACATTGTATTGTGTGCTCTGTTTTCTCCTTTGTCCTCAATAGATGTGCCCAGCTGTCCTCTTTAAAAATAACATATTTGAATGCATTTCCAAACTTTTCTCTGGTATATAATCAAATGAGCCTATAGAGTTAGCATTCCAATAGTGTATACCTTCTGCGTAAATCAGAGAAAATCAGTAAGAAGGAAATTAAATCCATATGATTAACTTTGAGTGTTGCTCTAAGGGCAAAATAGGCGTTTAGCCTTAGGCTGATCCTGCTATTTTTGGTGCATTTTTTTTTTCTCCAGTTCCATGGGTTTGGAGAGAGGCTTACAAGGACCACTGGCTTTCAGTTAGTTACAAAACAAGGCACATACTTGCTTTTTAAGACCAATGGCTTTAGATCCTTGCTTTTACTCTAAGCCAGCGGAAAAAAGATACAAAAGATACGATCTGGAAACCTAAGTAAGTTATTTCTTTGGTTGAGCTTGAAAGACATTTGTAACTATTTGTGAGAATAAAATAGTAATTATAGGCATTATATTTCTAAAATAAACAAACAACAACAACAACAACAACAAACAAATGAACCAAAAAAACAGGGTCTTGTTCTGTTCTCTTGGCTGTAATACCATGGTGAGATCTTGGCTTACTACAGCCTCAATTTCCTGGACTGAAGTCATCCTCCCACTTTACCCTTCCTAGCAGCTGGGACTCTAGAGAGATAATAGCTGGGTGTGGTGGTGTACACCTGATGTCCCAGCTACTAGGAAGGCTGAGGTGGCAGGTGTGTGTGTGTGTGTGTGTGTGTGTGTGTGTGTGTGCGCGCGTGCGTGTGTGTAGACAGAATGAGAGGCAGACAGAAGGAAGAGAAGAGAGAGAATAGAAGTTAAAGAGGAGGGGATAAGAAGGGACTGGAGGGGAGGGGAGGAGAGTGGAGGGGTCTAGCTCTGTTGCTCAGGTTTGTCTCAAATTCCTTGCCTCAAACAATCTTCTTACCTTGGCCTTCCAGTGTGCTGGGGTTACAGGTGTGCCACTGTGCCCAGCCAATGTATTTATTGTGTTTTGATGCAGTATCATTTTCTCTGTAGCTATCAGGAGATGTACTGCAACAATGCTCATGGATGAAATCTCTGAGTATATAACTTATTCCCTCTTATATTTAGTAAAGTAGACTATACGCTGAAGAAAATAAAACTGGTTTTCATTCCAAGCTCTAAATCGGGCTCTGTATGCCATCAGTTTATGTTTAAGGGTTGACCATGCCTGCTTTTAATTGTGACTTCCTCAGGAGCTCTACACCTGGCTCCTTCTTTTGTGGAATACTGCTATTGTTTTCTCAGTCCCTGACATTTCCAGTGAGGGTCACTGTATTTATTCAGTGCCAGTAACTGAGGAATAAATTCTTACACGTGGGGCAGGATCTTCACTATTGTTTTGCAAATTAACTTACTGAAACAAAATAGTGATAATGTATTATTATGGTTAAGTTTAATAAGCTACTGATTAACTCTAGAGAATACAATTGCAGACACATTATTTGAAAGGCCTAGTTTGTCGAACTGACTCATAAATGAGCAAAACATTTATATGCATCATGTATTAACAAAAGCTTGGAATTTTGAGTCAGGTAGAGCTAATTTCTTTTGTGTCTGATTCTTCTCTCTCTCTCCCTCCAGAATTAGCTTCACTCTAAGGTTGAGCCTCTGTGTTATTATAGACTATCTGTCACTTACAGTCCACAAGATATACAGCAGGTTACTTTATTTTTGTGAGGCTCAGTCAACTTATTGACACAGTTTGATAGTGTACACTTCCCATGGCTTATAGGAGAGATTGCTGTTTAAAAGGCTTGTTCCCTATCTGAGATAAAGTGTGATCATTTTCCTGCTATCCTGTGCCATTTACAAAAGATAATCTTTACTCTTTTTCACTGTAAGCAAGTAATTATAAACATAATCATTAAGTCCTCTTGGTTTAGTGTTAACCAAAGTAATATTGTTGCAATAAGGTTATCTGTTAAATGTAGTCAAGGTATTAGTTGGAAGCTGTCCTGACCTTCTTTGGATTTTCTATTTTATTGTGTTATTCTTCCTTTCACTGATCTATTCCTTGGGAATGCAACACAATAATGGGTTAGATATCTGGTCTCTACCAGTTGAGAAATATGTACTTCAGCTCTCCTCAAAATAGTGACTTTGTGTACTTTATAAGTGCTGTTTTATACGTACTGAAAAACCGGTTGGACGTTGACCCCCTGAAAATTGTCAGCAACTCTCATTAATGGGCTGTTTTGAATCCCTGATGCCATTACTGATTCAAAAACTAATAAGCAAATGATTCAAAATTTCAAAATCTATAAACATAAATGTTAAAAGTGCATATATCTGGCATTGACTAGCAACAGGCTTTAGCAGACAAAGAAACATGAAAGGATTACCTAGTGATTTAGAAGTATATATAAATGTCAACTTGGCTTCCCCATTGTGTAGGAATATTCAGTAGCCTAAGAAGATGCGGGAAGAAAATGTTGTATTTCTGGAAGTAGGCATGAGGCTTAATGCAAGCAGCTGGTTCCATTCCCCTGGACATAGCCATTTTATCAAGGACCTAACTGGTCCAATGTGCAGATTCTAGGAATTCTTCCTTGCTATTTTGGGGCTTGTTATTCTTTCTATGGGAACCAAAGAAAAGAATATATAGCTCTAGTCACTACAGGAAGAGAGTCTTAACTAACACAAAAAACCAACATGAGGAAGAAACAAATACTGAGGAAGCATAAAAGAGATTGGAATGGAAAGTGGGTTCCTGACACTTTCTTAAGCCTCAAGATCAGACCAGCTTGAAACATACTAGACTTCGGAATTCCAGCTGGAAAATGTTTTTAGATTCCTTTGCAATATCTGAGTGCATTTACTGAGGCAGGAAATGTAAACCTCTATGCATATATGTGCTTGTCCATGTGTGTACATGTGCATGTGTTGCGGGGTGGAACTATGAAGGTGGAAGTGTTGTGCAGCTTAGATGCTTAAACAGACTTCTTACAAATCTGTACTATCCATCGTTTAGGGGGAATCAATTTGGAAAAAGTACAGTGATTCAGCAGCACCTTCAACACTCCCTGAATTGGAAATCCCACATGCTTCTCCTGGAAGTTTCCACATGAAGAGGTAGAATGAATCCCAGAATATTTTACATGATTTTCCAAATCACCAGAGTGATGCTATTCACTCAGTAGTCGTTTAATTCTGGTTAACATATATGGCATCAATAATTATGGTCTTTATTGAAATTCTTATAAAAATAAGTGGTTACTTTGTGGTCCTTTGATTAGAGTCTGTTTTATCAACAGATTTCTTATCCCCAAAATGTAGAGACTATTGTTTAAAAATACTCACCATTAGCTTCCTACATCTTAGCGTGATGTATGGCATTTACTAAACTCAACGTGTATTGAGTGCATTGGGATGGGAAAGGCATATATTGAAACAGGAGACAGTCAAACGATAAAAAATGCCAAAAAGCGACACTCAAGTGATATCCCTGATCTTAAAACCTGAGTGATTTTTGTTTGATTGTTACAAAAGCCAGGAATGTAAAGGACTACATTTTAATTTGTAATTAGGTATAGTTTGGGGGTAGTAAATAAATGTAGTTAATCCATTAAAAATTTTTAAGCACTCTCTCATGAAGATTTTGGTTTTCCTTATTTTATGTGTAAATCACTTCAAACATTGGATCCAGATGGTGCAGCCTCAAAGGTTTCATATTTACACACAGTCCAATATTCTTTTCCAAATCAAATGCGAAAGCAGCATTTCCTACAACCAGTCCTGAAACTGTGAGCAAAAAGGTGACAGTCCTCTAATGCAGAGACTGCCAAGGTCTTCCTTGTTTCTTAGAAAATACACAAGGCCTCTAATTCTGTGAATATTGTATCCATCCTGTGAAGGTTATTTCTTTGTCTTTCTTTCTCATACCCTCCCACCAGACAGAGACAAAACTAGATAATGAGATAAAAGTGAATTCACGCTAATTCATCATTCACCATCCCCTTGCCACACACACATACACACAGAGAGAGAGAGGGAGACAGAGACAGACAGGAATGTTAAAGGAATTTTGAAATGCGATAAAAAAAATTGAAAAGTATTTTATTTCTTGTTTTACTCATGTTGATTATGATCTGTGCTCAAGAAACCAATTAATGTCCAATATTCTTAACAACACTGCACAGAGAAGACTTGCTATTTGATTTAAGGCAGAAGCTTCTGTTTTGCAGAAGCTATCTTGTGTGCTGTTCTGCTTCTTACACATTTTGAAAGCCTACAGACTTTACTCAAAAAAAGTTACAGCTAATTCCTTACATCCTCTTGGGGATTCTCTTGCTACTATCTTTCTCTTGATACAATCCGTAGCTTCATTACTGAAAGCTGAATTCTAAAACATCCTTCTGGGTCCAAATTTCACCTAGTTCAGTAACTGACATTACTATTATGTGAGAATGCTCAGCTCCAAATGTATTTTTTAAAAAATAAAATGCTACTTTTACATTTGATTCAAGTGGTTAACCCATTTATATTTATTGTCATATTTTATATATTTTCTCTTGACTCTGTAATGACTTTTATTTCTGTCTAATCTTTCCATATTTTTTCTTATCCTGTTTTTAATTTAAGTTGGAGTAAACAGAGAATCCATTTGTTCAAATAATGAGGCAAATTCATTTATTCAAGATAAAACAGTCTGATGCACTGCAAGATGAGAACAAAAATCAAGGGGGAACTTGCAGATGGCTCCTCACAGATTGCTCATTCAGGGTTCAAGGCAATTTCAAATATCAGAACTTTGTGACTTCACTTTAGGGTTCCAACATCTATGTAATTAAGTGAAGAGAAATTTTCACCCTTATCTGTCATGTGTAATTAATGATCTCACCTTCCAGTTTTCTTTTCTGCTTTTCTTCTCACTATCTATAGACCAATACTTTCTTTACTCCTGAAGTAAGTATTCTGATGGATTCAGCAAATTATTATCATCATGACTTTTTATGTCAGGCCTTTTTATGAACAGCTGATTAGTATGTGGATTGACTTCTTTTGTGCCTCCTCCTCACCCCTAATCCAAAGTGCTTTAACAATTTCAGGCTAACGTGGCTTCTTTAGGCTGACACCTCAGAGAAGATTGTAAACAGGGCTCTTTTGCTTCGAATGAACTTTTGAGTGATTGACATATCTTACACAACTGTCTTTGATGTCTAGTGTTTAAACCCTTACATCTTTCTGTACGATTGCCATGATAATCAGAATAATCCAATTAAAAAATCGAAAGTGTTAATATTTGTAAAGTGTTTAAAGCTGTTCTTAGCACAGCGTAAATACTATATAAATGTTTGCTAAATAAATAAAACAAATAATGACTAAATCCAAATGCAGAGTATTTGAAAATATTAATGAAATATATAAATACTTATTGATGTTTTTATTAAAAATGGAGAAAGGAAACACACATTTTGGAATATAAAAGTAAACACCTCTAATATAGAGAAACTTAAATGAATTATTTATGAATATTACCTGCAAACCTATGGCAGTTTGAATGCCACAGGGAATGAGCAATTTCCGTTTAAGTGTAAATTGTCAATATTGACCTAATAAGAAGTTAAGAGCCCGAATGGATCAGTTACCACAGTACACACTGGTGAAAGGCACCAAGATTAGATGGATTTCCAGTTAAGTTCTACTTAAATTTAAAAGGCAGGCGATTTCAAATTACTACAGTTATTTCAGGCCAAAACTAGAAAGTCTTAAATGTATTTTATGAAGACAATGTAACTTAAAATCAGAACCTGGTTTAAATAGAATGAAATAGAAAAATAAACACAATCTCATTATTGATGCAAATATTCAAAATAAAATAAATAGAACTCAACCAGAACATTAAGGTCAGTGGGTTTTCTACAAAGAATTGTAAGAGTGGCTCAAAACCAAGACACTGGAGTTACATAAATAGCAAGTATGATGTGTAATACTACTCATCTAGTGAAAAATGAAAGAATTTGCACCCTTGCTTGCCAACTCATGATAATAATCGTAATGAAAATGGCACCATTAAAACCGCTAACTTTGACAAAACTGTTCTCCATTGTTTCATTCCTTAGAAGTTAAAAGATATATCTTATAAATTTACCATTAAATATTATAATGGCAGATGAAACAGGAATTATTATGTCAGAAATGGAGCTATTTTTGAGGTTACATGTAAAAATTAAACATTTGCTATTAATGTAGAAGAGTAAGTGAGAAAAACAAAGAGGCACGGACGTTTTAGATTTTGCCTTGACTAAGTCTAGGTAGTATACTCACGATCTACTTACTGTAAAAGTTACAGAGGAAGAAAATACACAAGAAAAGGTTTCCTAAAAAGTCAAGGGCTGGGCTAAAGAGAAGCAGAAGTGGCAGTATTATCACTGTGGAAGACGAATGTAGTGGCACTTCTGATTTATTTAGTATTCAGGATTTCAACCTTAATTAGGATTCCTTTGTCACATCATTCATCAAACATACTTGAAGAAATGGAAATTAACCTCAAAGTTTCTGTCGCCTCAGGCATGCTTTTAGTACCTATACTCATTTCAGTGTATTGTGAAGTACAGTGAGTTGACTTGGAAATGTTTTAGTTGAGAAAAAGTAACATCCAAATGGAGAAATCACAGGTTATAAGCAATTCTGGAAGGGCTATAAAAAAACAACCATTTAAATGGTTACTAACTGTAACCATTAGTTGTTGGTGTTTCTTTCAGCCAGTGCTAGGAGTATTATGGGGTTTTTTTCCCCAAAATATTCTGCTATTTTCACCCTGATGATTCAGTTTGCAAAGGTCCTTTTAAAAAAAATTACTTTAAAAAGGGTTTTTGCTTATGACATTTCACATTTGTTTTATTAGTAATGTTACTGTACTCCTGAATCTGCATATTTGTGATTATAATTTGTCAAGCTGAATATAGAAAATATAGAACTATTAAATCAGTAAGTACGTTTAGCATGGACAGAACTATTCCAGTCACCAAGATGTACATTTTTTCAACTTCGTCCTTTCTAACAAATTTCTAGTCTCAAAATCTAAAATCTCTGCCATACCTTCTTTGATAACTCTGACCCAGGTGGCATGGATTATTTTCTCTACTTTGCACTTGTAGCCCTTGGCACATACACCTCATATGAATTATCTATATGCATAAATATTGATACATACATGTAACATACATCTCTATATAGATTATAAACATTTAAAAGACAGTGACAGTATTTTTATATATATTTGCATTTCTGAAAATTAGAACTCAGGCAATTAAAATATTAGTCTTATTTTGTAAAAGAATACATGAATAAATGAGTAAACTTTAAGTCACAGTTTAATCATTATCAGTTGTAACATCATAATTGTTTTATTTGGTAATTGCAAGATCAAATTCTTTATAAGTTTCTCTAAAGTGATATAAAATGTGACATTTTGTGTTGGTCTTATAGTAGATATTCTTTAATTTGTATGCTAATAGTATAATTAATGTAATTGCTATATATGGGTTAAGTACCAGGCTTAGAAACTACTTTGAGCCCCTGCTTTACAACTCACCAGCTGTAGGGGGATCTTGGCTAAGGTTTTAAACCTCTCTACACTTGGTTATCTCGTCTGAAAAATGTGAATACTGATGTGATGCATTTTATTGAACTATTTGATAAATTAAATGAGATATATTAGTAACATGCTTAAAAATGTCATATAAAAAGTCCTCAACAACTGTTAGTTGTTATTGTTATTGATCTTGTTTGACATATTTATGAAGACTTAGCTAATTCCACTAGGCAGATCCTTTTTTGTCCATATATATATATATATATATATATTTTTTTTTTTTTCAATTTTTAAAAAAATATATTTTATTGCACTTTAGGTTCTGGGGTACACGTGCAGAACATGCAGGATTGTTGCATAGGTACATATATGGCAATATGGTTTGCTGCCTCATCCCTGTCACCTATATCTGGCATTTCTCCCCATGTTATCATCTATATTTTAAAATAAGAGACTGGATTTCTAATACGTGAATTTAACAGATTTTTTCATACTATTTCAGGAAGCAATATAGACACTTTCCTTAGTGAATTCTTGTATTTTACCCAAAATATTAATGTAATCCCATGGACAGAGAATTTCATTAACTTTCTTGAAGGAGTTCTATGAGAATATTCTTGAAAATAGAATAAAACCTCCCTATATGTGAATATCTGGTGAAGAAAATCTTTGTGGGTTTCTTGAACCAAATTTGAGTGTTGGCTTAAAAACCTCTGAGAATATTCTCACTCCTCTGAGAATATTCTCTGTGTTTTATACTTCAGAGCTGTCAGTCAGTATTTTTGATCATTAGCCATCTGTGATTATTTTAATTTTTGCCAGCAGGAGAAGGAACTCTTTTCCACCCAGGAGCTCTGTTATTACAATATAATTTATATGTAAAGAGCTCATTTCATCAGTGAGAGAAACTTTTACCCAGTTTTTTTTAAGGTTTGAGAGAAATTCATGGCCTCTTTTTTTCTTTCTCCATTTCTGTATCAGTTTCTTTATTACTTTTATGATAGTTTCTTTCCATATAAAAATTCCACAGCAACCAGTTGATGCTTTCAAGAACAGGATTGAAATTAAGCTGATATCCATATATTTTAAATACAAAATCTCAAATGTATTGTAGCTGCTATTTTAAAATTTAAAACTCAGGAAAAAATACAATTTTACATTGCAGTGATGTTTAGTATTGAAGAGGAAGCCTCTATTTGAGGTTTCCATATTAACAGTTTATTAAAATGATATAATGATGTTTTAGCTATAATTATGTAATAAGGGCAAATTTTAAAAGAGGAGAAAAAAAGAATTTGAAAATTATAAAGTTGGCCTTTCTACATGACACTGTGATTTAGGACTCAAGAGTCATGGAATCACTTTCATATCTCATCCTACTTCTGCTTCTCATTTCAGTTTGACCTTTAGTAAGTCAAAGGCTCCCCTCAATCACTTACCCTATAATCTAGGATAATAATGTTTAACTGAATATAGTTATCGCAAAGATTAATAAGTATTGGTCATAAAATATAATCCATGTATTAAAAGTCTCTGCAGGAAGACAAGACTGAATACCTGGATCATTATTGTAGAGTGGTTTGAGGAAATGAATTATTGATCAGCTACACCAAACCTAAGGTCTTGAACTTTATGGAGCAAGTTTTAAATTTCAGGATAGATGCTCCTAGAAATTAGTTACTTTCAAGATCCCATGTCATTTCTTTAAGAATAAGAAAATATATTGTTGTTTTCTTTCCTAGAGAACAGGTATATTACATTCTCAGCAGAGTTGACTCAGAGGAAATTTCTGTTGATCCAAGGATATTCCCATATTTTTTTCTTTTTTATTTGCTTTCTCCTCTCCCATTCTCTAACCATAATTCCTTCTCTGTCTATGCTTTTGAGAAAAAAAAACTAGTTCTTACTCACATAGCTGAACCAGAAGATGCAAACTGTCTTAATGTAGTTGGAGGAAAACAGCAACAGCAGAAACAGTGAACCATAGCACAACACTCTCTCTCTGGGTACTTAGCTAGTTTAAAAAATAATTCAAAAGTGACATCATGTGTTTATTTAGACAATTTTTATTGAGACATTTTAAAATAATGACAAAAATAAAGGTAAAGATTTCTTTGTTGTTTGTTTGCTGTTATCTTGGAGTAGAGATGGGGGGAGGTATGTAAATACACAAATACACACACACACACACACACACACACACACACACACACACACAGTGGAGATATGGGGAAAGTTACTTCTTAAAATAATGATCATCTTGGTGAAGCAGCAGCAGCATGTTCTGAGAAACAGCAGGGAAAGTAGCCAAGTGCCCATGTAACTCGGAGTGACTATGTCTGGTCCCATTGAAAACTAACCTAATATGTGTCCAAGTTAACATTTGAACTTTTATTTTGGCTCTTAACCCAGAGTATCTTCTGCATAGAAGCCTAGAGATTAGTTATGTTATCCAAAAATGTCTATAGTAATGACAAATAATTGTTTTTTTTTTTTTTTTTTTTTTTTTTTTTTTTTTTTTTTTTTTTTTTTTTTTTTTTTTTT
>NW_016107752.1:470159-533236 GCF_001604975.1 Cebus imitator
TTAGTAGAGACGGGGTTTCACCATGTTGACCAGGATGGTCTCGATCTCTTGACCTCGTGATCCACCCGCCTCGGCCTCCCAAAGTGCTGGGATTACAGGCTTGAGCCACTGCGCCCGGCCGAATAATTGTTACATACATCATACAACTTACCTCTTAGAGGTGGTTTCTTAATTAAAAACAAGCACGTACCTGTAGTCCCAGCTACTTGGGAGGCTCAGCAGGGAGGATTACATGAACCCAGGAAGACAAGGCTGTGGTGAGCCAAGATTACACCATCGTGCTCCAGCCTGGATGACAGAGTGAGACTCTGTGGTTGTTTTTTTAAATCCAAACCAAAAAAATCCAACTCCAAAGCACAGAGCTTTATGAAATAGACACAGTGTGTATCTGTGGCAATCATTTATTTATTTATTTTTAAAATTTAAATAGCTTTTGGGGTACAAGTGGTTTTTGGTTACATGCATGAATTATATAGTGGTGAATTCTGAGATTTTAGTGCACAGGTCACTTGAGTAGTGTACACTGTCCCCAATTTGCAGTTTTTTTATTGTATATCCCCCATTCCCCCTCTACTGTTCTGAGTCTCCAAAGTTCATTATATTACTCTGTATGCCTCTGGGTACTCAAGGCTTAGCCCCCACTTAAAAGTGAGAACATAGGTTTGCACATGGTGGCTTATGCCTGTAATCCCAGCACTTTGGGAAGCTGAGGTGGGTGGATCACAAGGGCAGGAGTTCAAGACCAGCCTGGCTAAGATGGGGAAACCTGTCTCCACTAAAAATGCAAAAATTAGCTGGGTGTGGTGGTGGGTCCCGGTAATTCCAGCTTCCTGGGAGGCCGAGGCAGATAATTGCTTGAACCTGGGAGGAAGAGTTTGCAGTGAGCCCAGATTGCGCCACTGCACTCCAGCCTGGGTGACAGAGTGAGACTTCATCAAAAAATAAATATATGGTGTTAGGTTTTTGAGTTAATTCACTTAGAATAATAGCCTCCAGCTTCATCCAAACTGCTGCAAAAGACATTATTTCATACCTTTTTATGGCTGAGTTATACTTCATGGTTATATTTTATGGATGAGCTATATTCCGTGTTGTATTTATACCACATTTTCTTTGTCCACTCATTGGTCTATGGGCTATTAAGTTGCTTCCATATATTTGCAATTGTGAATTGGGCTGCAATAAACATAAGTGTGCATGTATCTTTTTCACATAATAACTGCCTTTTTCCTTTAAGTAGATACCCAGTAGTGAGATTGCTGGATCAAATGGTAGATCTACTTTTAGTTCCTTAAGGAATCTCCATGCTGTTATCCATAGTGTTGTACTAATTTATATTCCCATCAGCAGTGTATAAGCATTCCTCTTTCACCACATCCACACCAACATGTATAGTTTTTTGACTTTTTCGTATTGGCCATTCTTGCAGGAGTGAGTTGGTATCTCACTGTGGTTTTAACTTGCATTTGTCTGATGATTAGTGGTTCTGAACATTTTTCATATGTTTTTTGGCCATATGTATATCATATTTTGAGAAATGTCTATTTATGTCATTTGCACACTTTCCGATGGGGTTATTAGTCTTCTCTTTGCTGATAGTGTTTGAGTCCCTCATAGATTCTGGTATTAGTCCTTTGTCAGATGCAGAGTTTGGAAATATTTTCTCCCATTCTGTTGGTTGTCTGTTTACTCTGATGATTCTTTCTTTTGCTGTGCAGAAACTTTTTAATTTAATGAGGTGCCATTTACATATTTTTGTTTTTCTTGCATTTGCTTCTGGGTTTTACTCATGAATTATTTGCCTAGGCCAATGTCCAGAAGAGTTTTTCCAGAATTATCTTCTAGAATTTTACGGATTTGGGTCTTCGATTTAAGTTTTTGATCAGTCTTGAGTTGATTTTTGTGTAAGATGAGAGTCAGGAATCCGGTTTTATTCTTCCACATGCAGCTAGCCAATTATACTGCACCATTTAGTAAACTGGGTATCCTTTCCCCAGTTTATGTTTTTGTATAATTTGTTAGAGAACAGTTAGTTGTCTTTATTTGTCTTTATTTCTGGGTTCTCTATACTTTTCCATTGGTCTGTGTGCCAACTTTTATACCAGCACCATGCTGTTTTGGTAGATATAATCTTGTAGTATAACTTGAAGTCTAGAAATGTGATGACTCCATATTTGTTTTTTGCTTAGTAATTATTTGGCTATTTGGATTCTTTGTTGGTTCCATACAAATTGTCAGTCTTTTTTCTAATTATGTGGAAAATAATATTGGTAATTTCATGGGCACTGCATTCAATCTGTAGATTGCTTTAGGCAATATGGTCATTTTTACAACGGTGTGGTCAATTTTGCAACAAGCAGTTATTCTATTTATGGATGCTAAAGATAAGACTTTAATCCCTTCTGGCTTGTAAGGTTTCTACTGAGACATCTGCTATTAGTCTGATAGATTTTCCTTTATAGGTGAATTAATATTTTTTTTCTCATTGCTCTTAGAATAATTTCCTTCATGTTGAATTCAGATAGTCTGATGACTATATGCCTTGGCAATGACATTTTTGCAGTGAATTTTTCAGGGGATTTTTGATCTTGTATTTGGGCATCTAAATTTCTAGCAAGGCTAAGGCCTCCAAACCATGAGCATGGTTATGTGTTTCGATTTGTCTTTGTCATCTGTATTTTCATTCAGCAGTGTTTTGTATTTGTCCTTGTAGAGATCTTTCAACTCCTTGGTTAAGTATGTTTCTAAGTATTTTTATTCTTATTATTTGCAGCTGTTGTAAAAGGGATTTCATATCACAGTGATACTGTCTTCATAGAATGATTCAAGGAGGATTCACTCTTTCTCAATCTTTTGGAATAGTTTCAGTAGAATTGGTACAAGTTCATCTTTGAATACCTTGTAGAATTTAACTGTGGATTCATCTGATCCTGGACTTTTTAAAATTGGCCTTTTTTACTACTGATTCAATCTTGCTGCTTGTTATTGGTCTGTCAAAATTCCTATTTATTCCTCGTTTAATCTAGGAGGGTTGTATGCTTCCAGGAATTTATCTGTTTCCTCTAGGTTTTCTGGTTTGTGTGCATAGAGATGTTCACAGCAGTGTCAAAAGCACTTTTGTATTTTTGTGGTATCAGTTGTAAATGTCTGCAGTTTCATTTCTAATTGAACTTATTTGAAGCTTGTCTCTTCTTTTCTTGGTTAATGTAGCTAATGGTCTATCAATTTTGTTTATCTTCTCAAAGAGCCAGCTTTTTGTTTCATTGACGTTTTGGGTTTTTTTTTGTTGTTTCAGTTTTATTTAATTCTGCTCTGATCCTTGTTATTTCCTTTCTTCTGCTAGCTTTGGATTCAGTTTGTTCTTTTTCTCTTGTTTCTTGAGTTACAGTATTAAGTTGTCAATTTATAATCTTTCAAATTTTTGATGTAGACATTTTGTGCTATAATCTTTCCCCTTAGAACTGCTTTTGCTGTATCCCAAAAGTGTTGAAAACTTGTGTCACTATTATTCATTTCAAATAATATGTTAACATTACCATCTTGATTTTATTGGTAACCCCAAAATCAGATTGTTTAATTTCCATTTATTTGCTTAGGTTTGGTTGTGGCTTTTGGAGTTGGTTTCTAGTTTTATTCCGCAGTGTTCTGAGAAGCTGCTTGACGTAATTTCATTCTTTTAGAATTAATTGAGACTTATTTTGTAGCCTATAATATGGTATATCTTGGAGAATATTTCATGTGCTGATGAGAGGAATGTCTATTCTTCAGTTCTTGGGTAGTACGTTCAGTAAATACCTGTTAGTTTATTGTTCAAGAGTATAGCTTAAATCCATTGTTTCTTTTTTCTTTTTTCTTTCTTTTTTTGAGACACAGTTGCCCAGGCTGGAGCGCAGTGGCATGATCTCAGCTCACTGCAACACCCACCTCCTGGGTTCAAGCTATTCTCCTGCCTCAGTCTCTCTAGTAGCTAGAGTTACAGGCACCATGCCCTGCTAATTTGTTTTTTGTATTTTTAGTAGAGACAGGGTTTCTCCATGTTGGCCACGCTGGTCTCGAACTCCTGACCTCAGGTAATCCACCCTCCTCATCCTGTCAATGTGCTGGGATTACAGGCATGAACCACCACACCTGGCCCAAGTCCATTATTTCATTATTAACTTTCTGTCTCGATGATCTATCTACTGCTGTCAGTGAAGTTTTGAACTCTCTTACCATTATTGTTTTTACCTCATTTCTTAGGTCAAGTTGTAATTTCTTTGTGAATCTGGTCACTCCAGTGTTAGGTGCATATAAATTTAGGATAGTAATATCGTCTTGTTGGACTGATTTTCTAAAATAATTATGTAATGAGCTTCTTTGTCTTTTGTCTTTTTTTTTTTACTGTTGTTTCTTTAATACCTGTTTTATCTAATACAAGAATACCTACTCCTGCTTGTTTTTTATTTCCATTTTTGTGAAATGTCTTTTCTCACCCTTTTACTTCGATTTTATATAAAACATTATGTGTTTGCTGGGTCTCTTGAAGACAGCAGGTATTTGACTTGCGACTTTTCATCTGTTTTGCCAATCTTTATCTTTTAAATGGAAGATTTAGCCCACTTGTGTTCAGTGTTAATATTGAAATGTGACATACAGTTCTATTTATCATGTTAATTGTTCCCTATATACTTTGTTTTCTGTTGTTGTGTTACTGTTTTATAGACCCTGTGTGTTTTATACTTGCAAGAAGTTCTATTTTGGTGCATATCAAACCTTTGTTTCAAGATTTAGAACTCCTTTTACCATTTCTTGTAGGACTGGTCTGGTAGTAACAAATTCCTTCAGCATTTGTTTGTCTGAAAATGACTATTTCTCCTTCATTTATGAAACAGTTTTTTTGTATACAACATTCATGGCTGGCAGTTACACTGTTTAAGGAGGTTAGAGATAGGAATTTAATCCCTTCTGGTTTATAATGTCTCTGCTGAGCAGTCAGCTGTTAGTCTGATAGATGTTTTTTAATAGGTGAATCGATGCTTTTTTTCTTGTTGCTCTTAGATTTTTTTTTCATGTTGAATTAAGATAGTCTGATGACTATAAGCCCAGTGATAGCCTTTTTGCAATGAATCTTTTAGGAGATTTTTGATCTTGTATTATGATATCTAAATCTCTAGCAAGGCCGAGGAAGGTTGCCTCAGTTATTCCCTCAAATAAGTTTTCCAAGCTTTCTGCTCTCTCTTCTCCCTCGGGAACACCAATTATTCTTAGTTTGACCCTTTTACATAATCCCCTATTTCTTAGAGACTGCTCATTTCTTTAGATTACCTTTTCTTTAGTTTTGTCTGGTTAGGTTAATTCAAAAGCCTTGTCTTCAAGCTCTGAAAGTCTTTATTCTATTTTTTCTAGCCTATTGTTGAAAATTTTCACTGTAGTTTGCAATTTCCTAAGTATGTCTTTTATTACCAAAAGTTCCGACTGATTTTTCTTTAATATATCTCTCTCTTTAGAACATTTTGTTGGGCTTTGTTTTTTTACACTTCTTTATGTCGGTTTTACCTTTCTCTGGTATCTCGAGTAGGTTGAAAATCAGCCAATTGAATTCTTCATCTGGTATGCCAATGATTTTATGTTGGTTTGGATCCGTTGCTGGAGAGCTGGTGTGATCTTTTGGGGACGTTTTAGAATCCCGTTTTGTTATATTGCCAGAATTATTTTTCTGGTTCCTTCTAATTTGGTAAGACTACTTCCAATTATTCTTGAATTTATTTTTGACTGCTTTTTTTTTTTCTTTTCCCTTTCCCCCCCTTAAGGATGTGATTGTAATGTTTATAGTTTATTGTAGTCTAATTCAGCTCTTGGTGCTTTCAGGAGTGAAGACTATGAGTTCCTTGACTATGGAGAGTCTTTGTGCGATGGCTATCTCAGCTGCTTCTTGTAGTAGCAATGTACTCAGTATGAGAGCAAGTTCACTGTCTCCTATAGGGTTGGAATGACAGAGGTCTCTTAAAGCTTATCTCATTTCCCTGTAGTATGCACTTTTTTATTACTATTTTTTCGTCAGTATTTTATTTACTGGTTTGAATTGTTCAGGCTTCAGGTCAATAGGGAAGGTATCCACAAGTAAAAACTGACTGTGGTTAAAGTAGGTGTAAATGTAGTACCCAATTGTGGGCAGAGGTCTCAGCCTTGACAGAAGTGACTAGCGAAGCTCTCAGTGTAATGTACAGAGGTCTTATTAGAGAGGACTAAAGCCATCTCAGCTCCTCTGCCAGGCCAGTAGAAAAACTTTTACGTCCTAGACACATTCCTGACCCAGTGTTCTGGCTATTTAGATTAGACGGGCACCTCTTTTCATCTACAGGGATATTGATGTTCCAAGTAGAGAGAAACGGTACCTCTTCATCTCGTGCAAACCTACACCTTGTGGATGCTCATCCTGTTTTAATGCAGTCACCCTGAAGTGTTCTGGAGAGCCTGTCTATAGATATGTCTAGGCTGCGGTTCTGTGGGGAAACTCCCTTAGGAAATGTCAGCAGTGGTGGATGACAGAGAGAAGAAGTCCCCTTCTCCATGACCTTTCATGAATACCAGGGCTGCCTCACTGTTGAGGAAGAGCTGCAAACTTTCTCTGCTGATTCCAGCGCAGTAACTGTACCTTGCTGAAAGAAACTTCTTACCAGTGGAAAGATCTCAGACTGAAGGCCTGCCGTCAAGGTTCTCTTGTTCCAGTGGGTGTTGCCTTGATGTGTTGCGCCCCTCCGTCCCCTATGAGTAGGACTTCTTGAGAGCCATGCTACAGTGAATGCTATTGCTTCTCTGGGTCTAGCCATCCAGTGTGGCTGCCACACTCCAGGCTCGTTCTCAGGATTGTCTGCAAGGAATGCACAGATGTAACCTGTCCAGAAGTTTCCCAGCAGTGAGTGCCAGCACCAGCTCTGATGGGAATGACAGGAGAATCGCATAGACTTTGGGAGATTTCTTGGATATAAGTAGTTTTAGTATGTTGGCATTCTCAAATACTAGTTGTGATAGTAATGAACAGTCACATGGACAGACTCAGGACCTCCTGGTTAGCCAGAGTGGTACAGGCAATGGTGATAGTTGAAGTTGTGCACAAAATTTCTCCCTCCTGGGTGCAGTGTTATTTTACCTGGAGATGCCGTAATGGACTGTGTAGGTTGGCCTCCATCCAGAAGGTGGTGGTTGCAAAACAGCACTAGCTGTAGTAGTAGTATTAGGATTTGTGCTTGCTTTTTGCATTACTCTGGTTTCTCAGGAGATGGATGGGGCCGTAAAGCCCCCCAAAGTTTTCATCATTTGTGTTAACCTACCAGGATGGGTTGAGGAACAAAGCTAGGTGAGAGCTGGGTCAGGCAGTTTCATGCACTCATTCCCCACATATGGGGAAAGCAGAAACCAATGCACAAATTGGGGGATAGTGTTTCTCTGGTCACTGGCACAATGTTCCAGAAAGGAGCATAACTGCATCTGCTGCACAGAAGAGTTTGCCCATGGAATGGGGAGTTGAGGGTGACAGAAAACCCCAACTGGCTCCTGCATAATTGCCAAGGCACATCTCATACCTACTGTTTTCTGGTAGCAGCAGTGAGCTAAGTTTCAAACCATCTATGCTTAGAGCTCAAAACTGCCCCAGGCCATATGCCTCCCAGCAGAGATAGCAACTGCAGCTTTTCTGGCCACGTCCCTTCATGTCCACCTGCACGGCCTGGGTGTCCACCTCCTACATTTGTGGCTGCAGTACATTCCCACTCACCCCCCGGTTCTGGCCGAGAGATTTATTTCCTACTTGAGGTTACATTGCAAAATTCAGTTGGGAACTTCTTGTAACCTGCCACAGCTGCCTGAGTTAGTTGGCAAACTTCAACAAGGGTCCCCATGAAGCAGAATAAGGAATGGCTTCCTTCAGTCCACACTGTAGACTAAGAATGCATGCAAGGCTCCTCCTGCTGCCTTTCCTAGTTCCTGCTTTTATATTTCTCAATGCTCCCTAAACCAGTTTCAGTGCTGGGTAGAGTTAAAGCCTTCCCCATGGGCTGGATTGCCAGGTTCCCCAGTGGGGGTATACGTCCTAGAGGCAGTGTCTTCGCCTCTCAAAGTCTCCATACCAACAGTTTTTTGCCTGGCTCATGGAATAGCCTGCAGCTTGCTGCTTCTTTCTAAGAATCTCTGGATTTCATTTCCCTTTAAGTTTCTGCATTGCTTCTTGAAAACTATATTCACAGTGTGAATCTACACACTATTTTGACTTTCCAAGTGGGAAAGGCATGCTAAAACTACTCCCATTCCACCATGTTGGAGCCAATCATTTCTTTGAAGAATGATGGGGCTGGGCGTAGTGGCTCATGCCTGCAATCCCAGCACCTTGGCAGGCTGAGGCCGGTGGATCAAGAGATTGAGACCATCTTGACCAACATGGTGAAACTCTGTCATTACTAAAAATACAAAATTTAGCTGGGTATGGTGGCGTGTGCCTGTAGTCCCAGCTACTCAGGAGGCTGAGGCGGGACAACACTTTGAACCCAGGAGGCAGGGGTTGTAGTGAGCCAAGATCATGCCACTACATTCCAGCCTGATGACAGAGCGAGACTCTGTCTCAAAAAAAAAAAAAAAAAAAAAAAAAAAAAAAAAAAAAGAAAAAGAAAAAAAAAAAAAAAAAAAAAAAAAAAAAAAAAGAAAAAGAATGATGGAGTGTGATCAATATTCCTTGTAGACGATATATTGTCCCAATAACTAAACTAAAGAATTATTATTTATATTTAAAACCTAACTACCTCTTAGACACTGTAGCTGCTGAAAAATAGAGATCAAGATACTTTTACCCACTGTAACATGAGTTTTTATGTCCCCGTCCAGGGTTGCTAAAATCATATAGCTGCCATAAATGTCTAGTTATATAGCCAAGAAGCAAAAATTGCTGTCTCCTATAACTTGAGTCTGGAAAGCCATTCCACCTACAAATTGTCAGAATTCTCAGACAACTCTATTATAACCTGTCCTCCTACCCAGAGGCAGGAGGCAATCAGGTAAAATAACAAATAAACCATCATTAAACTCTGGAAGATTTAAAAAACAAATGAGTTAATAATTTTATTTTTATGCAAAAAACAAATCTTTGGGACAGATCAAATGCATTTTTTACTTCCATATTGCCAAACTTTGATTTGATTGATTCTATATTTATCCCCATGTGGCAGCTGGAGCACTCACTTTAGAGAGAAACTTTCTTAATTCCAGTCTATCAAGGAAAATCTGCAAGTTAAAAACTCACTTTTATCAGCAGGCATCCAAGAATGGCAGGTGGCAAATAAACCTCTTAGTGGATTATTCTAATTGTGTTTCCTTTTACCTTCATAGCTTAAAAAGTGGTAAAAGAAGCAAGAGGGCAACTTGCAATGGTTTTGGCAGTTGTGTTTACATCTTTCTCCAATGAACACTATATCTGAAGTTTTCACTAACTCTAAATATGAAGTTAGTTTGAGGGGTCTATAACATATATAATGGATATATGGAAAGAAGAACTAGGAGAAACTGGTTGCATTAAGCCTATCAAAGTATTGACTAATGTTGTTATTTTTATGCCTTTCTCTACTTTTATTTTTATAATTTTTATGGATTTATTTGAGAACAGAAGAGTAAATTAAAAAATACTAAAACATCAAATTAATAAAATGAAAGATAAGATGATACAAAATTATGAGGTCTAAATGAAGCAATAATGGTATTAATCTGCATCCTCTTTTCTTCTTCTTCTTTTTTTTTTTTTTTTNTTTAAGAGATGGAGTTGCCCAGGTTGGAATGCAGTGGTGCAATCTTGGCTCACTGCAACCTCTACCTCCCAGGTTCTAGCAATTCTCCTGCCTCAGCCTCCCAGCCTTCCAAGTAGCTGGGATTACAGGGGAACAGTGCCACATCTGGCTAACTTTTTGTATTTTAGTAGAGATGGTGTTTCACCATTTTGCCCAGGCTGGTTTTGAACTCCTGAGCTCAAGCAATCCAGCAACCTTGGCCTCCCAAAGTGCTAGGATTACAGGCGTGTGCCACTGGGCCTGGCCTGCATCTTCTTTTATAAAAATATATTTTTTAATTATAAATCTAAACCATCAAACCTCAGTTCAAAGTGTTGCTCTGGATTTTGTTAAATATATCTAAAAGGAATTTTATCACAAATATTAGTTAATTGGTTGAGTATCTGGATATTTCTGATAACCTCGTTGTAATATAACACAATGATTAATACTTTCCTAACAATTTTATTTTTTAAATAATTGCAGCAAAGAGTCAAATCTATTTTAAGTGGCAAACTTCATAGTAACCTCCTGGATCAGTAAATGTTGTTTCTATTTGGATATTTGAAAGGAAATACGCATGTATTATGTCTTCAGAAATATGCAAACACATGTTTTTCTCATTAGCTGGAAGAACCCATAAAAGAAATGAGTTTATATGAAAGGTTAAAGTAAGAAGTGGAATTTCAGCAAAAACATACACTTCTCACTTGATCTTTCCAACTACCTCACATTAAATTATGTCTTTATATATTTACAGTGTTTTCTTAATAGGACATCTTAAACTTACTTACAGTTTATTCATTCTTCAGCAACAACCTACTGCCAATATTTGCAGGTTTTAAAATTTTCTTTTTTCTTCATAATCCTCATGGAAATTTATCTAAAACAATACTAGTTTTTTAAAAAGTTATGCAGCAAGACTGCTGCAATGGTGATTGCATTAGAGAATGTAAAACCTAAATATATAAAACTTATAGAAAAAGATAGAAGAAAATTATGACTTTAGGTCAAATGTGTCTTAGATATGTGACAAAAAATGTTTCATAAAAGAAAAAATGATAAATTGAAAAACATAATATTTATTAATGACAAGTGCTGCTTTATGAAACAGATCATGAACAGGATAAAAGGATGCGTCACAGTTTAGGAATGAATATTTGCAAATCACATATCACAAAAAAGACTTATACTGGGAATATAGAAAAGAATTCCCAAAACTCAACACCCAGGAAGCAACCCAATAAAATGTTGACAATAGACATGAATAGATTCTTCCCCAAATAAGAGTTACAGATGATCAATAAATACATAAAAGTTACTGAATATCATTAGTTATTAGGTAAATGCAAGTAAAACTGCAATGAGATACCACTTTGCAACTATCATAATGAAAAAGAAGAAACTGACAATGCCAAGTGTTGACATGGATAGGGAACAAGTGGAGCTTTCATACATTGCTCGTTGGGATGTAAAATGGTACAGCAAAACTTTGATTTTTCATGAAATTAGGCACATTATTATGATACAATACAACACTCACTCTCCTAGGTATTTGCCTAGGAGACTAGGAGACATGGAAATATTTGTTGACACAAAAACTAGTACAAGTGTATTTATAGCAGCTCTATTTTAGTCATCAAAAACTAGGAAAAACTTAGATGTCCCTCAACAAACAAAGTGATAAATAGTGGCACATACATACAATGAAATATTACTCAATGATTTAAAAAAAGCAATTAGCTAGGCTTCATCTACATAATATGAAGATGGTCTCCACAACCCCTTATCTTAACCCAGACACTCCCTTCTATTGATTTCAGGTCCTCAGCTACCTGTCTCCTGGAAGCTCTAGCTTCAAGCTGTCCTTCCTTTACAGAACAAATCAATGTACATCTTACATGTATTGATTGATGTCTTATGTCTTCCTGAAATGTAAGGTATAGCCTGACCACCTTGGGCACATGTTCTCAGGATCTCCTGGAGCTGTTTCATGAGCCATGAATGGTCACTCATATTTGGTACAGAATAAGTTTCTTCAAATATTAAAAAAAACACATACAATTAACTGTTGATATATATAACAACATAAACAAATATCAATATACTGTGCTAGGTAGAAAAAAGGCTGACTCAAAGGCTACACACTTTATTATTCTCTCTATATGACATTGTGGGAAAGGCAAAATTATGGAAACAGAAACAGATTAGTGTTTCCCAGGAGCTGACCAAGAAAGGGTCTTATTTAAAAAGGGCAACAGCACAACGTTTTTAAGTGAGGATAGACCTGTTCTGAATGGCAATTATTGTCAAGTGTGCCTTTGTCTAAACTCAGAACTGAACACCAAAAAGATGAATGTTGTTATCATGTGTAAAATAAAAACTGACTAAGCAATAATAGAAATACATAGTATATATACACATATATGTACAAAATTGTTTTACAAATAATGTAAAATTTGATTTAATAATTTTCAGTACCTGTATTCTGAGTTTCCATATTACAGAGACTACTTAGCCAATTCAGGAAGAAAAATTATGTTGTGAATAATTGAAATAATTTTATATTGAGATTTTCAGGCAATTTTCAGAATAGAAAAGAAAGAATACTTGTAAAATTTTCCAGATGATTCACTTGTCTTTGTTCTATACTATTTCTAAAGTATAGTTTTTTATGGGGCTTGAGGTTCAGTGTTTTCAAGCAACCATCACAAAATCCTGGAAAGTTTTGAAGGTGAGGGTGAAAGCCAAGTGTGGTCCTTAAGCAAATGGCAGAAACTAAGCAAGCCATGGAATAGATGAATGCTACATGTTCTTTGCATCCAGACTCTTCTGTTTATATTAAGTAATACATTTAATTAAAAATAGATGAATTTCAAAAAAAGAATACTGCATATTTTTCTTTATAACCTTGCCCATAATCTACTTTCTTGGAAACACTTGTTTCTTTTCTTTGTGTTTCTTTTAAAAAAAATAAATACTGTTTTTGATAGGCATTCAAACATCTTTCAGAAAAGACAGAGACTACTTCTTCAAAAGCAAACCTAAAGGGAATTTGGAATAATTTTCTTACCCTGTAGGAAGACTTTTCCTTAGGGAAAGCATATTTAATAGAGAAAATGTGTTGATTTCAGTAATCACAGATGTTTATTCCAGTCTATTTATATTTGACTCTATATTTAATGACATAAATTTCTTAAGTTTGGTGCTAATAAGAGTGTGTGATGCTGATAATCCTGACTACAGTTAGGAAGAGTGCATATGGCTATTCTCCAGGCTTGTTCACACATCTCTACCCACACACACCTTCATAGCAAATCTATAACACCCCTGCTACTTAATTACTTGGCATCTATTGTGCAAAGACTGACAACCTTGCTACCTAGTTGGGAAGAAACACAAATTTCTATTAAGGAATAGACTGAGGTCGCTTTGGTTATAACCTATTACAGATTTGTTTACTTTCTTTAAAAAGGTAAAATGTATCAGTGGCAAGCCATGATTACATTTCTAATGTTGATCTACATCATATTCCATTATGTGGAATCTGAAAAAATACCAGCTAGAATTACATATATCCATTTTAAATCTTGAAATCTCTCAAAGAACTAAGGCACGCATTTTGTAGAAATTTTGAAATGGGAACTCTGATGTGTATGAGTATGTATAGCCGTATATAATAATATACATTATAAACGCCTACACACACTTCCCCGCCCCCAGTCCCTTAAAGGAGTACTGGCATAAAAGACAGAGAAAAACTAATATTTATTAAGCACCCACATTTAGCAAGACTATAAGCTGTTATCATTTTTGTGGTTTTTTTCTTCTCTTTTTTTTTTTTGTTTTTTTTGCAACAGGGCCTTGCTTTGTTGTCTGGGCTGGAGTGTAGTGGGCTGATCTTGGCTCACTGCAACCTTGCTCTCCAGGTTCAAGTGATTCTTCTGCCTCAGTGTCCCCAGTAGCTGGGACTACAGGCATGTGCCACCATGCCTGACTGATTTTTGTATTTTTAGTAGACACAAAGTTTCTGCATGTTCGTTAGACTGGTCTCGAACTCCTCAGGTGATCCGCATGCCTCGTCCTCCCAAAGTGCTAGACTTAGAGGCCTGAGCCACTGCATCCGGCCAGCTAACATTATTTTTCTAAGCTTTGACTGATCATAAGAAATCTCTAACATACATAATTAAACAGAAAATTGTGAGCCTTGCTCAAGGCCTACCAAATCAGACCCTAGGAGTAGAGGCCTAGGAATATGTAATTTAGCAATTGCCAGAGGTTAGTCTTGTGACTAAGAGAGTCTGAGAAAAACTGAGAAAAACAAATAGATCAATAAACGTGGCCAGTGTTGATTTATGGTAAATGAGATCTAGCAAATAAATAATTCTTTCAAATTCAGAAGTCTACATTTTCCCACCTTTACTGCACTTGCTGTTTTTTTTTTTTCTTTTAACACCTTTACTGATATGTAACTTACATATCATAAAATTTACCCAGGAATTCGAGGCTGCAATGAGCTGTGATCACACCACTGCACTCCAGCCTGGGCAACAAAGTGACACCATATCTCTAAATAAATAAGTAAACAATAGATGGTGTAAGCCATTGATTTTTACTGTAGTCACAAAGCTGTGCAACCATCACCATTAGCACGTTGTAGAATACTTTCATTCCCCACAGAGTAAACCCAGACACCTTAACAGTTATTCCTCATTTCTTTTTTCCTCAAGCTTGTTAATTACTAATCTACCTTTTTACTCTGTGGATTTGCCTATTATGAATATTTCTTTTAAATGAAATCACACAGCATGTTGCCTTTTGTGTTTGGCTTCTTAATATTATGTTTTTCAAGGCTCATCCACATTGTAGCTTGTATCAGTTCTACACTTTGAAAGTTTTGGTATGAATGTATATTTTCAGTTATGTTGAATATGAGTGGAATGGTCAAATGTTAAGATAACTCTATGTTTAACGTTTTTGTGGAATTCCCAAACTATTTTTGAAAGTTCTTGTACCATTTTACAATTCTACCACCAACTTTCCTCCATATCTATCAACACTTTTTTTTTAAATCTTTTCATTTTGCCATCTTAATGGGTGCAAAATGCTGTCTCGTAGGTGTTTTTGTTTTTTGAGACAGTCTTGCTTTGTGGTCCAGGCTGGAGTGCAATGGTGTGATCTCTCTGCTCACTACAACCTCTCCCTCCTAGGCTCAAGTGATTCCCCGGGCTCACCATCCATAGTAGCTGGGACTCCAGGCATGCACCACCACACTCACCTAATTTGTGTGTGTGTGTGTGTGTGTGTGTGTGTATGTTTGCGCGCTCACGCACACGCGCGCGCAGGTGTGTTTGTGTATTTTGTAGAGATGGATTTTGCCATGTTGTCCAGGCTGGTCTCAAACTCCTGAGCTCAAGCAGTCCACCTACCTGGGCCTCTCAAAGTGCTGGGATTACAGGCATGAGCCACTGCTCCCCTCAGCATTGTAGTTTTGATCTGTAATTTCTTAATGACTTATGAGGTTCTCATCCTTTCTTATGCTTATTGGCCACTTATAGATCTGCTCTAGAGATATGTCTGTTTAAAGTCTCTGCCCATTTTAAAATTCAGTTGTTTATGTCTTTATTAAACTATAAATGCCCTTTATAAATTCTGGACATAATGCCCTATCATTTACATAATTTGAAAATACTTTCTCTCAATGGATTGCTTTTTCACTTTCTCAATCATGTGCTTTGAAGCAGAAAATTTTTCAATTTTTTTAAATGTCTATTATTTTTTTAGTCACTGCTTTTATTGTCTTATCTAAGAAACCATTCCCTAAAGTCTTAATGATTTACTCTTACATTTTCTTCTTAGAGTTTTGCAGTTTAAATTCTTTTGTTAAATCTCCATGATTCATTTTGAGTTAATTTGTATAAATGGTGTGAGGTAGGGTCCAACATTATTATGGTTTATGTGTATGTCCAGTTGTTCAAATACTGTTTGTTTAAAGACTATTTTCCCCCATCAAATTATTTTAACCCTTTTATCAAAAGTCATTTGACCATCTGTTTATTCCTGGAGTTTCAGTTGTATTTCATTGATCTACATGTCTGTCCTATGCCAGCACCCCTCTGTCTAATCAATTCTGTCCTGGTAACTGTACCTGTATACTGTACTAAGTTTTGAAACCAGGAAATGTGATTCCTCCAAGTTTGCTTTTCATATTAAAGATTGTTTTGACTATTTCATATCCCTTGCATTTCTATATAAATGTCATAATCAGTTAGTTAATTGCTACAAAATAGTCAATGTGAAAAGACAATATCTTCGGACCCCAAAATCACTAAGCTAAAAGGAAAATTCAAACTGGGACTGCTGAGGGTAAAGCTGCTTCCCTTTCTATTAAAAGTCATACATCTGCTCAATGAGATAAATGCATATGTGATTGCCTTCTTTGGAAAAGCTAATCTGAAACTCAAAGGAATGCAACTATTTCCTCTCACCTATCTGTGACCTGGAAGCCCCCTCTCACTTCCAGTTGTTGTGCATTTGCTTCAAGTTGTCTTGCTGTTCCGGACCAAACCAATGTTCATTTCACATATGTGGATTGATGTCTCATGTCTTCCTAAAATGTATAAAACCAAGCTGTGCTCTGACCACCTTGGGCACAGGTTGTCAGGACCGCCTGAAGCTGTGTCACAGGTGCACATCCTCAATCTTGGCAACATAAACTTTCTAAATTAACTGAAACCTGTTTCAAATTTTGGGAGTTCACTGCATCTAAAATTTTCATGGGAATCTCATTGAATCTATAGATCACCTTTAGGAGTGTTGATACTTTAACATTATTAAGTGAGCAGTCAATGAACCTGACTAGTCCTGGTACCCTTTTCATCACGTTTTACCTCTCTGACTGCTACATATGATTTTTGTCTTTCCATTGTATCCAAAAAGACTTGGATTTTAATTGTGTAATATACAGCTTACAATGCAAGAAGTGCAGGCTCACTGTAAAAGATATAAAACATTTTGGGGTCTGCAGTATAAGATACTGTATCTTTTTAATGAAGAAGAGGAATATGACCCCGTAAAAATCTGTGCATAAGGCAGGAGAGAAAGAATTGTTTATTTTAAAATTCATAGAGCATTAACGCTTGTAAAATAATATATTTTGTTTTCTAAAATTCCTAGGTTATTAAAAATCAAAAATCTGTATCAAAGTGAAAACCACTATAACTTATAATTATAAAGACATTTTAAAAAGATGTATCATTCTTATTTACTGTATTGGTACTTTTCAAATATTTATCTTTTATACTAATCAGAAGCCCCATTTTAAAGGGAAGAATTAGTCTGAGAAAGACTAAATAGTTATACAAGGTTATACAGTTATGAAATACAGATCTGAAATTTCAGGGTAATTGTGATTCAAAGATCCAATTCATTTTAATATAACAAGTAATAGTAAAATGAGCATAAAATTAAAAACCAGTTGTATGTTTTTGTGCTATGTCCCAAACACTAACTGGTAAATCATTTCATATCCTTGATCTTCAATTTTTACTTTTGTGAAATATGACAAATAATACTTTAACAACCAAATAATGTATATTTCAGAAATGTCAGGTTGGTTAAACTCTTGAAATTAATAAAAACAGTTAACCACACTAACTGAATAAAGGAGAAAATCATATACAACATCTTAATATAAGTAGAAAAAAAAGCATTTTATAAAGCCAATATCTTCCATGCAAAGCCTTTTACTAAACTTGGAATAGAAGGGAACTATAGATAAAAAGGATTTTTAGAGGCCATATCATCAACATAAATAATTACAAATTACTGAAATCTTTCCTTTGAGATTAAGCAAATGGCCAGGATGTCTGTTGTTATCACTAACATGTAACATTGTACTGAAGATGCTACCCAATGTAACATGGCAAGGCAAAAAAACCAAACAGTAATAAAATGGAAAAGGAATAAACAGGATTGATATCACTTGAATAAAATACTGTCATTCACATAAAATGCTAAAAGTGTAAACAGAGAATGTACTGAAATTAATGAGCATATTTATCATGATTGAAGATTACAAATTCATTATAAAAATATCAATTGAATTTCTCTCTGCTTGTAACAGAAAATTGCATTTAAAAAACTATACTTGAAATAGCATGCAAATATATACTATACATAGAAAATAAAATATACATAAGATATATGAATAAGTATATAAAATATTGAGTAATAAAGACCCATATAAGTGATAGAACAGGCCATGTTTGTAGATTTGAAGATGCAATATTATCTTCAAACATATTTGAACTTAAGAAGTGAATTGAATGTATATACATAGACAAATTCGAATCACCAAGAGCACCAAGTTTCTTTTTAACAAAACAAGGTGAGAAGATCTATCAGATGATAAGACTTTTTATATATACTTTGGTAGGAGTTATTAAGAAATTAGAGTGAGAGAGAGGAGCAGTTTTCATTTATTTTAAAGTAGCTACAAAAATGTTTCTTGTCTAAAGGAAAAACCCCAGCTCTTAGATCCTGGCGAGCAACCTTTAATAGGCAAATACCAGCTGCTAGAAACTGGGTCCACCCAAACATGGCCATTCTCATGGCCTTCTAGCCCTTGTCCCACATGTGCCTGGCAACATGGCTGCCCCCACATATCCCCACTTGTGTCAAACATCATGGTGCCCTGTATTTGCATATTAGAAGACTAGGTGGGAGGGCCAGTTTTTTTTTTTTTTTTTGCTGTTACATGAATAACATGCCTGATCAAACCAATCACCTGAACCCTATGCAAATCAAACACCACCTCTTCCAGCCTCTTTACATCCATATCCTCTTCATACCTGGCTGGTATCCACAGCACGTGGGGTCTCCTCTTTTGGTTTTGGAGGCTCTATCCCGCTGTCTCTGTACAAGGGATCCTCTTCCTTCTGCCTTCTCTTTCCTTTCTTGCCTATGAAACTCTCCACTCCTTAAAACCACTCCAGATATGTCCATGTCATTTTATCTAAATCCCATGAGAAAAGAACCTGCTGTTCTTCCATTTATTGGAGCCGTATTACTACAATAAAGATGGTACAAGATTAGAAAGATAGATCATGGAAATAGAAGAGAGAGTTCGAAAATGGACCCCAGCTATAAGCATCTTTTACTTATGACAAAGGTAGTATTGCAGATTATTGGGAAATGATGGTATTTTCAATATATGTTACTGAAGAATTTGGATATTCCTGTGAAAAATATGAAGCATAATCTCTTCTGTATATCATAGAAAATTTAATTATAGTGAAATTGTTAATTATAGTGTGAAAGAAAAAACAAGGTATCTGGAAGAAAATATAAAAATCTTTACAAGCTAAATATAAAGACTTCCAAAATGTAATATAAAAACATTTATCTAAAGGAAAAGACTGATTATATTTCACTAAATCCAATAATTTCTGTTCACAATATACACCATTAAAATAATGAAAAGGCGTACAGCAGACATGCTGAATATATTGCCAAAATATATACCTAGCAGAGTATTTTTGTTGAGAATATATTAAGATCACCTACCAATTAATAAGAAAAAGATATTAGTCAATAGAAAAGAGGAAGAGGACTTGATCAGACACTTCACAAAGGATGGTATCAGTATGAGAAGGTTTAACAGCATGAGTTATCAGGGAAATGATAAGAAAAAAAAAAGTTACAATGAAATACTGCAACAGAGTTACTTGAATGGTTAATTTGCCAAAACCTCAGATACTAGAAAACATCTAGCACAAACATAACTGCTCTGTCTTATTGGTGGAAATACAAATTGGCAGAATCACTGTTTAAAATTATTTTGGTTATATATATTAAGTATAACATATGGGTTTCCTTATGCCCAGCAATTCATTTTCTAGGTATAAATTAAAAAACGTTGTTTATTTGTTCCTAAAGACAAGGAGTTTCAGAACATTATCATTCATAATAAACAAATATTGAAAACAATTTCAAAGTCCACAAATAATGTAATGGATAATTTATAATATATTTATATAAGAAATTCAATGAAGCAATTTTAAAAACCAAATTACATCGCCGTTAAGTAACATGGCTGTTCTTAAAATATTTAATGAATGAAACCAATACAAAATAACCCATATTGTGAGTGTCATGTATATAAAATGTAAAAAGTGGCAAAATTAAATAGGAGCATACTGTTTAATTTCCATGTGTTTGTATAGTTTCCATAGTGTTTAGAATTGTATATTTTTATGTAAACTTATAATCTACAGAAAGTATACAATATGTGATTTATTGGTCTTGGTGGTGGTTCAGGGGTATTCTCCTTGTGAAAATTTATTGAACCATGTGTTTTCTTTTGTTTCATTTATGAGTGAAATATTTCACAATAAAAATGCTTTATGAGAGGAAAATTACAGAGTACTAAAATCTTTTGGGTTTTTTCTCTCAATTTTTATTTCGGGTTCAGAGGGTACATGTGCAGGTTTGTTACATGGGTAAATTGCTTGTTGCTGAAGTTTGGTGTGCAAATGATCCCTTCACCTAGTTAGTGAGTGAAGTTCCTTATATGCAGTTTCTCAACCTTCGCCTCTCTTCTACCCGTCCCCATCAAGTAGTCCCCAGTGTCTGTGTTCCCATCGTTGTGTCCATATGTATTCATTGTTTACTTTCAACTTGTAACTGAGAATTTGCAGTATTTGGATTTCTGTTTATGCATTAGTTGGCTTAGGATAATGGCCTCTAGCTGCATCCATGTTGCTGCAAAAGACAAGATTTTGTTCCCTTTTATGGTTGCATAGTATTCTATGGCGTATATGTAATCTATTAATTTTTTAAATAATAAAATTCAGACATTAAGGCAAAAATTAATTTTTTAATGTTATATAATTTTTACTGCATCTTCATTAATACAATCAAACATAAAGTGTTTGCTTTTTACTTTTTAAATTTTCTAAGAAATTTTTGATTATGAGTACAAATTTGGAGTTTGGTTTGTTCCTGCCTTTCCAGTTTTTCAAGATGCCTTATTAGCTTATTTGAAGATTTTTACGCTTTTTTCAGGGAGACAGTGCTATAAACTTTTGTCTTTGTACTGCTTTTGCTGTATCCCATGAGTGTTTTCGTTTTCTTTGTTTTACAGACAATTTTATATTATTTTTAATTGCTTATTTGACCTGCTGGTCATTCAGGAGCATATTATTTAATTTCCATGTGTTTGTGTGGTTTCCAGAGTTATTGTTATTGATTGCTAGTTTTATTCCATTGTGATCAGAGAAGATACTTGATATAATTTCATATTTTAAAAAAAGTTTTAAGACTTGTTTAGTGGCCTAATTTATGGTCTATCTCTGAGATTAATCTGTGGGCTAAGGAAAAGAAAATGTATACTGTAGCCATTGGATGAAATGTTGTGTAAATAGCTACCAGGTTCATTTGGTCTGTGGTGCAGATTAATTCTCATGTTTCTTTGTTGATTTTCTGAATTAATGATCTGTCCAATGCTGAAAGTGGAGTGAAGTATCCAGCCATTATTGTATTGTGGTGTATTTCTCTTTTTAGCTCTACTAATATTTGATTTATATATCTGCATGTTCCAGTGTTGGGTGCGTGTATACATACATACATATATATATATATATGCATTTGCAACTGTAATATCCTCTTGTTTAATTGACCACTTTATCATTATATAATACATTTCTGGGGGTCTCCTTTTACACCTTTTGCCTTGAAATCTATTTTGTCTCATATAAGTATAGCTACTTCCATTCTTTTTTGGCTTCCATTTGCATGGAATATCTTTTCCATCCTTTATTTTCAGTATTTGTGTCTCGTAGTATATGTTTCTTGTAGACAACAGATCATTGGTCTCATTTTTAAAAATCCATTCAGCCACTCTGTGTTTTGACTGGCGAGGTTACTCCTTTTACATTCAGTGTTACTGTTGATAAAAGCTTACTACTGCTATTTTGTTACTTGTTTTCTGGTTGTTTTGCCTGATTCCCTCCCTCTGTCCCCACTCCCTCCCTTCCTCCTTCTGTTCCTTCCCTTCCCTTCCTCCCTCCTTCCCTTCCCTCCCCTCTTCTCCCCTCCCCTTCCCTCCTGTCCCTCTGTTGTTTAAGTCCTCTAGGTATTGTATAATCTTCTGGTACTTGAATATTGACATCTTTCTCTAGATACACAGAGTTGTCTGTTATTATCCCTTCTAATAAACATTCTATCCTGAACTCTGACTCTTCTTTAAGGCAAATAAGTTAGATTTTCTTGATCTTGTAGGCTTCCTCCCTCACGGTAACTTCAATAATAATAACTATGAAGCCTGCAAATCACATCTTATAAGCCATTATTTTAAACTGATATTGCCTTAACACTGATTGCAAAAACAAGCAAGCAAAGAGAAAGCTAATAAAAATGCTACACTTTAACTTCATTCTCCCTTTTTCAACTTTTAATTGTTTCTATTTATATCTGATTATATTGTCTATGCATTGTAATGTTGTAGTTATTTTTGATAGATTCATTTTATAGTGATTCTACTCAAGGTATGAGTAATTTACATAGCACATCACAGTGTTGTAATATGCTTTATGTCTGTATACTTACTATTGCCAGTGACTTTTGTACCTTCAGGTAATTTCTTACTGTTTGTTAACGTCTTTTTCTTTCAGGTTGAAGAACTCCATTTAGCATTTCTCGCAGGATAGGTCTGGCATTTTGTTTGTCTGAAAAAGTCATTATTTCCTTTCCATGTTTGAATGATATTTTCACTGAATATGCTATTGTAGAATTTTTTTTTTCCTTCAGCACTTTAAAAATGTCATACCACTCTCTCCTGGCCTGTAAGGTTACCACTGAGAAGTCTCTTACCAGATGCACTGGATCTCTTTGGATGTTATTTGTTTCTTTTCTCTTGCTGATTTTAGATTGCTTTCTTTATTCTTGACTTTTGGGAGTTTGGTTATTAAATGTCTTGAGGTTATCTTATATGGTTTAAATCCTCTAGTTGTTCTATAATCTTCTTGTACTTCAATATTGACATCTTTCTCTAGGTACAGAGTTCTCTGTTATTATCCCTTTGAATAAATTTTCTACCCTGAATTTGCACTCTACTTCCTCTTTAAAGCAAATAACTTAGATTTTGTTGATCTTGTAGGCTTGCTTTATTCTTTTCTTTTGTCTCCTTCAATTGTATATTTTCAAATAGCCTGTCTTTAAGCTCACTAATTCTTTATTCTTGATCAATCCTGCTTTTTACTCTGATGCATTCTTCAGTATGTCAGTTGTATGTTTCAGCTCCAGAATTTTTGTTCAATTTTTTTAAATCATTCATATTTTTTTGTTAAATTTATGGAATTCTGAAATCTTTGTCTGTATTGTTTAAACATTTTTTGAGCTTCCTTAAACCAGCTGTTTTGAATTTTCTGTCTAAAAAGTCACTTAACTCCATCACTCTGAGATTGGCCACTGGTGTCTTATTTAGTTTGTTTAGTCAGGTCATGTTCCTGGATAGTCTTGATGCTTGTGGATGTTTTTCAGTGCCTGGGCATTGAAGAGTTAGGTATTTATTTTAGTCTTTGGAGCTTTGGCTTGTTTATACCCATCCTTCTTTAGAAGACTTTCCAGGTATTCAAAGGGAATTGAGTGTTGTGATCTACGTCTTTGGTTACTGCAGCTGTATCTGTATCAGGGGACACTTTGAGCACAGTACCGTTGTTTCTCTTACCCACTCACAGAGGTACCACCAGGGTGGTCTTTGGTAAGATCTGGTCGAACTCACTGGATTACCAAGGAGAATGTCTGGTCTCTTTCCTTTCTTAGCCCAGAATAAATGGAGTCTCTCCTTCTGTGCTGAGCTGCCTGGAGCTTGGGGAGGGGTGACACAAGTGCCCTGTGGCCACCACCACTGGGAATTTGCTGGGTCAGACCTTCCTATCCATATTTAAAAATGATAATTTTTTCCAATTTTTTAATCATTATTTTTCCTAGATTACTGTGTGTTTTCTGTTTACTTACGTAAACGTAATAAGCACCAAAGCAAAAGAGAAATTAAAATTGTTAGAATAGAAAATAAATTATGTCTTTAAAGATTGTACTTAAAGATTCACCTTCAATTTGTTTGTCATCATATGCACTAGCAGAAAATGTTTACAACATAAACTATGTGTTCTTAAAAATTTTCCTTTATCCTGTGTTCTCAGCAAGACAGTAAGTCAACAGTGGGTATACTTTCTTTCTGCTTTGTTATTTATTTATTTATTTATTTATTTATTTATTTATTTATTTGGCTTAATAGACTCTTCCCTGGGCAGGCTGGACAAATGTCATGGCCCCTAATCCTTTCCAACTCATAATGAAAATAGACCTCGTTCCAGCTGCATCTTGCTGATTGCTTCTAACTGCTGCTCAGGATAATTTGTTCAGTGTAAATGAAGACTTCAGCGGTTGTTGAAGGAAAGAAGGTACAAAAAGAGCCTGTTGTGCAGCATCTACATAAAGCAGCTTATATAAAAACAGTCCTGATTAACAGAAAGTGTCTTAAGATTATACAAGATCTTCAGTGTTTCCCAATTACACTTAGAGCAGCCATCATAAATACTGTAAACTAGAAAATCTACCATATCTGGCAAATTAGAATTCATTTAATTTACCTTACTTAATGTCAATATGTTTTTCACTTTCTTCTCTAAATTTATTTATGAAGAAACTTTAATGCTATTCATTTTTATGAAAATACAATTTTAATGCACTTTTATTTTTTAAAATTCTAAAACTGATCTAAAACTTAAAATCAGAAGAGTTTTCATTGAGTGAGTACATTCCTGATAATATCAGAAAAAGAAACAAAGTGATTCTAAGCTGTTAATGCAGTAAACAGCATAATATTTAGGCAAATTTCATTAAATGTTCATCATATGAACATCATTAAATATTCATACATTTATAAAATGTACCATTAATATCTCAGTATGGAAAAAATATTCTCATTCCTTTTTTAATATATATATATATTTTAATATATATATATGTGTGTGTATATATATATGTGTATATATATGTGTGTGTGTGTGTATATATATATATGTGTATATATATATGTGTGTATATATATATGTATATATATATATGTGTATGTGTATATATATATATATATATATATATGATGTCATTGTTTCTTCCTTCAACTTTTATTTTAAGTTCTTGGGTACATGTGCTGGATGTGCACGTTTGTTTACATAGGTAAACATGTGCCAGGGTGGTTTGCTGCACTGATCAATTTATCACCTAAATACTAAGCACAGCATCCCTTAGCTATTCTTCCTAATGCTCTCCCTTCCCCTACCCCGACCCCCAACAGGGCTCATTCTCTCTCTCTCTCTCTCTCTCTCTCTCTCTCTCTCTCTCTCTTCTCTCTGTCTTCCCTCTATTATCTCTATCTCTATCGTCAGGAAGTAAATAACGATGATGTGATGAAAACATACATAAAGACATGATGCCAGCTCAGAAAATGTTTTACCTTTTCAGCCCATAAAAAAACTACTTAAACAATATTATTTTTAAAGGACAATTGTGATGTTATTTTGGCTTTCATTTTTAGTAATCAATAATATTTAGCATATGCAAAATATTAAATATAATTTTTAAAAATCAATTTAAATAAATATAATCAGAAAGCCAAAAAACATATACTATCTGGTTTGAGTAAATAGCTTAAGTCAAGAACTCTTAGGTAATATACGGAGTTATGCCATCATATTTGAGATGCAATAGAAAGATTAAAATATTTTTTTTATTGTATTTTAGGTTCTGGGGTACTTGTGCAGATCATGCCAGATTGTTACATAGGTACATACATGGCAAGGTAGTTGGCTGCCTCCAAACCCTGTCACCTATATCTGGCATTTCTCTCCATGTTATCTCTCCTCAACGTATCCACCCCTGCTATCCCTCCCCTAACCCCTCCAACAGACCCCAGTGTGTGATGCTCCCCTCCCTGTGTCCATATGTTCTCTTTGTTCAACACCCACCTATGAGTGAGAATATGTGATGTTTGATTTCCTGTTCTTGTGTCAGTTTGCTGAGAATAGTGGTTTCCAGATTCATCCATGTCCCCACAGAGGACACAAATTCATCATATTTTATGGCTGCATAGTATTCCATGGTGTATATGTGCCACATTTTCCTTGTCCAGTCTACGTCGGTGGGCATTTGGGTTGGCTCCAGGTATTTGCTATTGTAAACAGGGCCGAAGTTAACATACATGTGCATGTGTCTTTACAATAGAAAGATTTATAATCCTTTGGATGTATACCCAGTAATGGGATTGCTGGGTCAAGTGGAATTTCTATTTCTAGGTCCTTGAGGAATCGCCACACTGTCTTCCACAATGGTTGAACTAATTTACACTCCCACCAACTGTGTAAGAATGTTGCTATTTCTCCACATCCTCTCCAGCACCTGTTGTCTCCAGATTTTTTAATGATCGCCATTCTAACTGGCGTGAGATGGTATCTCAATGTGGTTTTGATTTGCATTTCTCTAATAACCAGGAATGATGAGCATTTTTTCATATGTTTGTTCGCCTCATATATGTCTTTTTTTGAAAAGTGTCTGTTCATATCCTTCGCCCACTTTTGAATGGATTTGTTTGTTTTTTTCTTGTAAATCTGTTTAGTTCTTTGTGGATTCTGGATATCAGCCCTTTGTCAGATGGGTAGGTTTCAAAAAATTTTTTTTCCCATTCTGTTCGTTGCTGGTTCACTCTAATGAGTGTTTCTTTTGCTGTGCAGAAGCTCTGGAGTTTAATTAGATCCCATTTGTCTATTGTGGCTTTTGTTGCCAATGCTTTTGGTGTTTTAGTCATGAAGTCCTTGCCTATGCCTTTATCCTGAATTGTTTTGCCTAGGTTTTCTTCTAGGGTTTTTATGAGTATGTTAAGATAGGCCAAGCCATAGGCGCCTCCTGATCTACCACCTTGTTGATGTCATTTCTATATGCTTGCTTCTTGTTGTTTTATTGTGATTTTCAGAGCCTGCAAATAGGACACATATTTCCAAATATCATATTTCACAGTCCTCTCATTTTTAGCCATTGATCCAATCTAACATTTTGATTGTGAAATTAAAGAAACTAAAGGCAGAAAGATTAAATAATCTATCTAAGACTACATAGGGTGTGGTGATGGTAGAAAAACATCAGTGGCTTACTTCCCCAACAGTGTTTGTTGCATACAATGAAGAAATAAAAAGTGCAGGAGCAGGCTGGAGGCCCACACATAGCTGGGGAGGCAGGCAGGGAGAATGGAATGAAAGGACACTCTTCAGATATTGCTTTATCACCACATTTTTCTCATTGTCCTTGGCATATTTGAGAACAAGTGACTATAATAATAATGTTTTTATGATTTATGTCACTTTGAATAATCTACTTCAGGAGAAAACAATGAAAAAGTTAGGGTATGAAAAGAAAAAGTGATAAAATATTTGATATGGATAGGCTGTGTTCCCATCCAAATCTCATCTTGAATTGTAATCCTTATAATCCCCATGTCTCAAGGGTGGGGCCAGGTGGAGATAATTGTATCATGGGAGTGGTTTCTTCTATACTGTTCTGGTGATGGTGAGTGAGTTCTCATGAGATCTGATGGTTTTAAAAGCATCTGGTGTTTCCCCTCCTGGCTCTCATTGTCACTCCTGCTACCGCGTGAAGAGATGCCTGCCACCATGACTGTAAGTTTCCTGAGGCCTCCCTAGCCAGGCAGAACTGTGAGTCAACAAACTTCTTTCTTTGTTACCCCATCTCAGGTGTTTCTTTATAGCAGCATGAAAGTGAACTAATACAATATCAAACTGTTTAATTGAACAAAAGGAGTCCATTATAAAGTCTTATTGTGCAGTTCAACATACTGGCCAGTTGCCACATGTAACTTTTAAATGTTAAGTAATTAAAATGTAATAATATTAAAAATGTTATTTTTCCAACACAGTAGCCACATTTTAAATGCTCCATAGCTACATATAAGCAGAGGCTAGCATGGTAGACAGAGCTTAAGTGAAGGGAAAACCTATTGCAATGAGCAAACTTAAGGAAGAAAAAATGTAATTGCTTTTTCTTAGCATTGTTAATTCAGTTGTCTAAAGACTTACTGATTCTTTTAGCTGCATGTATACTGTAAGAGACAGCAAATAACCAACTGTTCCAAAAGCTTTATTCTATTAACCATGCTGTTCTTTTGGGTTTTGTGACACATATGGTTTCCCCTATGTATTTTAACAGCCCTTGTTCATTTTTGATAAGTAACCTATAAACCCACTTTTCTTTTTTTATTTTTATCTTCTTAACTAGTCTGCTGATAACTGGTATGTATTTTTAAAACATTGACACTTATTTTCTGAAATGTGCCTTTGCTTTAGGTTATTTTTATTTCTTGCTATTCTTTTCAGCATGGGCTTTGCCAACATAAATTTAATGACAAAATTTCTTTTGTCTGTTCATTTTGCAATCTTCAAAATACCTAAAATACAAGCTTTAAATTTACAATGCTTCCTGAAGTCATTCCTAATTAAGAAAATTCAACTTCTTTCTAATTTTTCATATTCTTATCTCATTCAGTTGATGACATTGTCCCGTGTTTCCAAAGGTGTGAGAATAATCTGTTCTGTCAAGAAAAGGCACTTAATCTTATTTTTTCACACAGTAGTGTACAGTGATTGGCAGACTTGCTGTAAATTATCAAAATCTCTTCTATTTCATTGACAGCATTTTATTGTGTGTCCTTCTGAGATTAAGGATTTGCTAAATAAGCAGTGTCAAGCTTCCTGAAAATAGTATGCTGAAATATATTTTTATAAATTCATGTGAAATGTATAATATGAATATATGTTATCTATAAACTTAAGTATATATTTCAGTTCCAAAATATCTTAATATTTAACACCTAAAAGCTAACACCATTGTGTTCTAGCTAAATAGTTCTGACGTTCATATTCCCAACTTCAATATGTTTCCCAATGCATTCCTTCTGATTTCAATAAAAATCATAATTATCTATAACACACATCCTTACATTATTTTTTAAATAACAAAAATACTAATTTTTTAAAAATTTTAGTTTTGTCCCTGTTAATAAGGAAAGAAGACAATGGAAACATCTCAGAGAAAGTTTAGTAAAAAAAGAATGAGTCAGTATACATAACTGTTCTGCATAGCCTTAAGGTGTGTGCAAAGTGAGATAATATATGTCCTGATTATCATAGAAAGTTGTATGAGAATAAAATGAAATAACTTTAAGAATTCTATAGATAAAAGGTACTGGAAACACTGTGGAAATATTTTGTTAAATCAGTAACTTTCCCCATGTTGGGTTAAATATAGTATAAACAGTGTTCCAAAAATATGAAATACGTGACCCTCACCCTCACATTTAAGAACAGTTCAGTGTTACTTGATATGAATTAATCTGGAAGTTTGTTAAGAATTCTGGAATGACACTGACATCATAAACCTGCATTTTCATTTATAATGAGTTATTTGGGTTTACAGTCTCAACCCAAAGACAATATATAAAAGTTCAATATTATTAATTGACTTAATTTTGTGTTAACTGACTGACTTATAGAAAAATGAGACAATCTAACTTCCTTACTGGCAAAAGTGTATACATTATGAAACCAAAATACCTGCTAAGTCTTAATTAAAAATTTAGCGTCTTTTTCTGAGAAAATATGTGAATCAAATTTTCAGCTTCCATAGTTAAGTTCTTCATCTTCCAAATGGACCTTCATGAGTCAGTTTCCATCATAATGCCTCATTTTCTGTTTTTCAAAGAAAAGTGTAAGTACTTACACAATCTGTACCTCAAAATGTGAAAGGACTTTAAAAGCTATTATATAATAATCTATTAATATACTCTGTGTAGTAAAATAAATGACAATTGATGACACATTTTTGGCCTGAAATAACGACTGAATTTAAAAAAATGTTGTGGGCCTGTAGTAGGTGTATATATTTAGGGGTACATGAGATGTTTGGATATAGGCATACAATGTGTGATAATCACGTCATGAAGAATGGGACATCCATCCCTTCAAGCATTTATCTTTTCAGTTACAAATAATCTAATTATACTCTGTAAGTTATTTTAAATTATACTATTATTAAATTATGCTGTTATTGGCTATAGTCACCATATTGTGCTACCAAATAGTAGGTCTTACTTATTCTTTTTATTTATTCATTTTTTTGGTAGCCATTAATCATTCCCACCTCCCTCGACCCTACCCCACTGCTATTCCCAGCTTCTGGGAATCATCTTTCTACTCTCTATGTACATGAGTTCAATTGTTTCAACTTTTATATCCCACAAATGAGTGAAAAGATGCAATATTTGTCTTGTGTGTTGGCTTATTTCACTTAAAATAGTAATCTCCAGTTCCATCCATGTTGTTGCAAATGACTGAATCTCATTCTTTTTTATGGCTGAAGGTATTTTGTTACGTATATGTATCACATTTTCTTCATTCTTCCATCTGTTGATGGACAGGTTGCTTCCAAATCTAAACGATTGTAAACAATGTTGCAACAAATATAGGAGTGAAGATATCTCTTCAATATACTGATTTCCTCTCTTTTGGGTATATATCCAGCAGTGGGATTGCTGAATCATATGGTAGTTCAATATTTAGTTTTTTGAGGAACCTGGAAACTATTCTCTCTAGTGGTTGTACTAATTTACATTCCCACCAACAGTCTAGAAGTGTTCCATTTTCTCCACATCCTCACCAGTATTTGTTATTGCCTGTCTTTTGCATATAAGCCACTTTAACTGAGGTGTGATGATATCTCATTGTAGTTTTGATTCGCATTTCTCTGATGATTATGTTGAGCACATTTTCATATGCCTGCTTACATTTGTATGTCTTCTTTTGGGAAATGTCCATTCAAATTTTTTGCCAATTTCTTGATCATATTATATATATATATATATACATGTATGTATATACCGGGTTGTGTGTGTGTGTAGCTTAAATATATATATAAAATGCTGTGAATGAGACTCTACCTAGTGGCTATGTAAATATGCATATATACGTACCTGTGTGTGTGTGTGTGTGTGTGTGTGTGTGTGTGTGTGTGTGTGCGCGTGTGCGCGTGTGAAGGATATATGTCAGTTCATAAATTCAGTGATACCAGAAATACAACATTGAAGTAATGTCATTCATAGTATGTTTTATCTGGGGCACAAAAATTATTTAGAAGAACTTGTAAATGTCACAGGACATGGGCAAGACTTTAGCTCTGTTAGGGAAAAAGCAAATTCATAAGGTGAAGTTCAGAAAATCAGAGTTCCAACAAAAGCCTAGTCTGTTGTTTCTCATAGAGAGCAAGTCAGGCCTGGAGCAAGCTTGAATTTCGTTCCAAGGATTGGAGCCCTTCACTTTTGCTCTTTTGCTTTTCACAGTGCAAGCATAACAACCTTGTTAGTGCAAGAATTATCAGGTTGCCGCTTCCAGGGCTTTTGTTACCAGCTATTTATAATAGTTGTTTGGAAAAGCTAGTTGCCCTGTATTTGAGAATTTTGGGCAAAATTAGAGGTTACTGGATGAAGTAGTACCTCTTCCAGTAGGTGAATGTCATAGGTTCCATAGGAAGCCGAGCTGAAGTGCCTACATCTTCATGTGGGAAAAAGAAAAGCATCATTACCAGGACTTTCCTCAATTGTTTTGCAGAAAACATGAACTGATTGCCTAGGATCATCGCCAGAACATTTTACTTTTTGCAGAATAAGACTTTTCTTTAAATCTATTGAAATGGGACATTGAGCAACCTCAGATGCTGACGAGTTATTCTCAATTTTCAGTGAAACTTCCCTTAGGGTTATGCCAAAGTCTCAGGATATTAGGCAGTGCTGAAAATCAAGCAGGCTCTTTGGTGGGCAATTATCAGTAGTTGATGATAAAATGTCAATTATCGCTGTCTAAAATTTTACCTGATTTTTAAGACTATGGTTTAACTCAGAGTTCAAGCCCCTTGTTTTAGTCTGTTATCTTCCCTGAGTTCTTTCTAATTGCTCAAAGGGCTATGACAGTGTGGAAGGTGTTCTTCCCCAATCATGAACACTAACACTGGTCCCTGAAAACATTCTTCTACTTCCTTCTTCAAGGCATATTTTCTCACTGCACATCATTTTCATTTCCATACACACCAGGTGTGATATTTTTTGTGAGTTTAGGCTTCTGTGAAATTAAAGTGTGTCTTTTTGTAAAATAAACCCTGCAAAATCATCCATAAGGCAAATAAATGCAGAAGACAGAGCTATCCAGGAAAAAAAACACTTTCGCATGTCTCAGTAAGATATCCTACCACACATGGAAGCAACTACCAAGAAGGTCAGAATTGAGAGCTGTATTCTATTCAGAAGCAACTGAACTTTCTCTTCCAAAGAAAATACAACAAAACATAACTATGTTATGTAATAGAGATGTAAAGGGAGAGATAAGAACAGTGTAATAAAAATGGTTATGGATAGCTAAAATCAATTCTGTTCCCAGGTGTGGTTATCTTAAATTAGTTTTATAGCTTGTCCTGGGAATTCAGACATGAGAAAAATGCAGTTTTGAGTTTCACATAGCCATCTAGCAGATGACTGGAATCCAATCTGTTTATAACATCAGGACATCCAGTCAACATATGGGCAGGTAAACAAAACCACACAAAATCTTTTATTTACTTTTCCTGCTTCTGAAACTGTTTCTTTTAAGGAATATATTGTGCAAAATGCCATAATTTCCATGGGGAATGACATCAAAGTAAGTACTTAGGTATAGAAAAGTACGTTCAGAGCAAGGAAAGGAAGAAGGGGGGGAAAAAAGAAGAACAAAGAAAATAACTAAAAATCAAATTACTATACCCAAGTAAGTGATAACATCCAAACAGACTTAACAAACTGTTTCTGTAAATCTAAGGGACTTTTATATAGTATCTTTTTAAAAAAAAAATTTGAAAAGGAGAGTGATCAAGGAAGCAAACTTAAAAGAATTATTTTCATTTATTTTTCACTCAATTTAAAATAGGTACTATATTCTAATAAAATAGTATAGTATATGACTTAAGGATAGTGAGATGTTCAAGTAGAAACATCACTAAAACAAAAAAAAATAGTTAATCATAAGTTAAAATAGTAATCACTTGCATGTTTTCTGTAGTCACAGTTTTCCTTTTCAGTATTTATGCTATTTAATTGATTAAACAATAAAAATTGATCTAATAATATAAACATAAAGATCTAAACCTTCTTAGCTATTCCATTTTCATGAGCTAAATTCTGTTCTTGGATGAGTTTTAAACGTTCCCTTTCAAGTCAATAGGTGTGAAGAATGCCTAGCCAAAGACTTGGCCTCTTGATTCTATGATAAAGCAGATCTCTCTGTTAGACATCAAGAAACATAACATTGGTTGGGAATATTGTAAAATTTATATAAATTATAAGGGTTAAACATACTGGAAAAAATGAAGCTTATAAATTATGTACAGCATGTTTATTATAAAAGCAGAGGATGCATATTTACATTGAGAAATGAATAATTGCACAGAAGAGAAAACTATTGAAGAGTCATAGGTTAGTGGCATATGTGTAAAGGCTTTATTGAAAACCAAGACAATGAAATTAGTTGATTTTAAAATAATAACAGAAAATATTTTTGTACCAGTAAAATTTAGCTGCAATTGACAATTGATTAATTTATAAAATGATGTTTCTAAACATATATTCTGTACTAGAGCTCCTATTAGAATTAAATGCTACTGGTAGAAGAATGAAAAAAGAGTTTTAAAGATATTTAAAGGCCATAACGTAAAGTCTTGTACAAATTAATCTATACCAGAATCTAATTACCACATAGCAAAATATATTCTGTTCATTTATCTTATTCTGCTATTGTGATAGAGAGCAACTGATTAGTATGAACTGATAAATACTAATCAAGTAAAAATACTTAAATTTAAGCGCTTAAATATTTTTATATTTTTTACATGCCAAGGTATATTTTAATAATATAGTGATTAATGTATAATCTGAGCCATTTGATATAATTAACTTTTAAATTTTCCAAATAAACAAGTTTACAAAAAAATAAGACGATTTATCTAATAATATGGTAAATTAAAAATTAACTGTAAATTTGACAAAAGAAAAAAATAGAATAATCATAGAAAATGCAACTAGGGAAAAATATTTGGGTGTCACTCTCACTGCTAATGAAAGGAACTTAAATTTAAAAGTCACTCTTTATGCCTATTGGATGTGTCATATCCCTTCCTGTTTGGTCTATCTCAGTTGGCTTCTGTCTGTTGAAATAAAAACTTTCATAATTTGCTGATAGGTAGGCTATACACTAATAAAACTGTCTTGCAATGTAATATGATTTTTCCAGAGACCTAAAAATATTCATTGCTGTTTATTATATAATTCTGGCTCCAGCACCTACTTAAAAAATAAAAGAAAGAAAGAAAACGGTGTTAGTAAGAGAAGAAGATGAAGAAACAGCAGCAGGATGTTGTAAAACTGCCTGGGGTCCCCCTACTGAAGTCTGATACCCAGTCAGCTACTGTGTATGTTGCTCCATAATGCATTAAGCCATAGAGGATCTATACTTGGTATTGTTCCTGTTGCCGTGAGATTTTCCCAGGAAACACTATTTCAGAGGGCGTGGTGAACATGTTCTTGGGTCACCTGAACCTTGACAGTTGATACAGCAAGCAGAATTTCTCTTTTAGCACCAAAGGGCCTTATAAAAGATTACCTACATAATAAACCTGCACATGTACCCCTGAACTTAATGTAAAAGTTAACAAAAATAAAGCAGTTTTCTAAGAATTGGAAAAAAAGGGCTTTGAGGTAATGGATGTGTTAATTGGATTGATTTAATTATCCTACATTATATTTACAAATCATAATGCCGTACATATATGCAACTATAAAACACAAAAATATACAACTATAATTTGTCAATTTACAATTTAAAAATAACCAAAGACAGAATTCTCAAATGATGGCTTAAGTAGCTCAGTAAATCCTCTCTCAAAAAGGCAACAATTAAAAAAAATGGTCCAACTATTTCAGGACTCTGGATATTGATCAAAAGCAAAAATGCAACTGAAAATCATTTATTTAAGATATCTACTAAACTTCATGTACTAACTGTGGGATTTTGTGGGATTTTAGCATAGTGCTATTCCCATTTGCCTCTCCATTCACCCTGCCTCTGTCAGGTGTGACAAAGTGTACACTACAGGGTAGGGCAAGTCCTTAGTTTTAGAATATTACCACCTGAGGGAGTTGATATGATTTTAAGTAAAGGGTAGAAAAACCTAGGTGTCGTCAGAGCCAGTAGAAATATCAGCAGCAAATGAACAGAGAAGGCCAATAGTACAGGCACCGTGACATTGGAAACTGTGGTGGGGAAAACCACAAACTGGCAGATCATCCAGACATTTAACCAGGTTATCTGGAAAAGGAGGCCAACAAAGTGGGGTTTGATACTTCTAAAATATCTCTAGTGGTCTTGAAGACTATATGAAATATCTAGTGGAGAACAGAGAGGGCCCTAGCTATCCATACATCTCTGGCTAAATGTGATATACTCTGCATTTGCAGAGATATATTTTTTATATGATTGAGTAGAAAACAAAATTTTTCAACTTTTCCACCATAAGACTTCTGTCCTTTTGTGGAGATGTCATCATATTCTAGTTCTGAACAGATACTAATCTTAAATGTTTTTATTCACTTAGAAAATGTTAAAAAAAATGATATATAGACCAATGGAACAGAGCAGAGGCCTCAGAAATAATGCCGTACATCTACAACCATCTGGTCTTTGTCATACCTGACAAAAACAAGCAATGGGGAAAGGATTCCCTATTTAATAAATAGTGTTGGGGAAACTGGCTAGCCATAATCAGAAAACTGAAGCTGGACCCCTTCCTTAACACCTTATATAAAAACTAACTCAAGATGGATTATAAAGACTTAAATGTAAGACCTAAAACCATAAAAACCCTAGAAGAACACCTAGGCAATACCATTCAGGACATAGGCATGAGCAAAGACTTCATGACTGAAACACCACAAGCAATGTCAATAGAAGTCAAAATTGACAAATGGGATCAAATTAAACTAAAAAGCTAGCCCTCTGACAAAGGGCTAATATTCAGAGTTACCAAGGAACTTAAACAAATTTACAAAAAAAACCATCAAAATGTGGGCACAGGATATGAATAGACACTTCTCAAAAGACACCTTGCCAACAAACATATGAAAAAAAGCTCCTCATCACTGGTCATTAGAGAAATGCACATCAAAACCACAATGAGATACTGTCTCATGCCAGTTAGAATAGCGATCATTAAAAGGTTGGGAAACAACAGATGCTGGAGAGAATGTGGAGAAATAGGAATGGTTTTACATTGTTGGTGGTTGTGTAAATTACTTCAACTGCTGTGTAAGACAGTGTGGCAGTACCTCAAGGATCTAGAACTAGAAATACCATTTGCCCCAGCAATCCCGTTACTGGGTATATACCCAAAGGATTGTAAATCATTCTGCCATAAAGACATATGCACATGTATGTTTACTGCAGCACTATTCACAATAGGAAAGACTGGGAACCAACCCAAATGCCCATCAATGATAGACTGGATAAAGAAAATGTGGCACATACACACCACGGAATACTATGCAGCCTTAAAAAATGAGTTCCTTTCCTTTTCAGATACATAGATGGAGCTGGAAACCATCAGTCTCAGCAAACTAACACAGGAACAGAAAGCGAACACCATGTGCTCTAACTCATAAGTGAGAGTTGAACAATGAGAACACATGGACACAGAGAGGAGAGTATCACACATGGGGCCTGTCGGGTGGTGGGGACTAGTGGAGGGACAGCATTAGGAGAAACACCTAATGTAGATGAAGGGTTGATGGGTGCAGCATACCACCATGGCATATGTATACCTGTGTAACAAACCTGCACGTTCTGCACATGTATCTCAGAACTTAAAATAAAAAAGAAAAATATAAGAAAAGGTTCAAAATAAAAAAATAAATAAATCTGTGCAGTAGTGGAGAGTACTCTGAAGGAGGACGTTGGAGATAGTATATTCACTTTTGCTCTATCTATTAGATTAGAATGAGTGATCCTTGTTACTTACTTGATTCTAGTGACACACCTGAAGCAAGGAAGTATTCTTATTTCTCAAGGGTTTTATATGAAGAATAAATAAGTCAAAATCAAAGAAAAATAAGAAAATGTAAAACTATTAATCAAATGTACTCTGATACTCAATGAGGGAGGAAGGTTTAACGTTTTCTGCAGCCTGTATTATCTCTGGTAAGTATAGTTAATATTTAAGCTCTCTATAATGAAACATAATATAACTCATATAATGAGCCTTTGGTTGGGCAGAAAATATGTAAAAATATCGCAAGACAAAGACAAACATTATGATAGAAAATAATGGATTTGATATAATAAGTGTTAACAGTAATTACTTTTGTGTGGTCATCATATAGGCAATTTTTTATATTGTACTTTGAATTTTCGAAGTTTAATACATTAATCATATCATATTATTAAGAAATATATTTTGGACCTGAGAAACCATATTTTACAAATTTTCTATTGTCCACGTAGATCATTCTGTGCAGTAAGCATTCCAGAAAGTCTGACAAGTAATGAAAGCGCTCAGAGTCACTTCACAAATCTTAACCTACATGATCTTATTTATTTCTACGATTATTGTATTTAGAAAATATATTACACAGTAATACTTCAACTTTCACCATTGTAAACGTTGAATGAAGATTCTCTAGTTTTTTGTGTGTGTGTTTTGTTTTTAGTGCTTGCTTTTGGCAGAAATCTCACCTAATGTTATTTTTGGAGTACAGATTCATTTAACAACCTGCCCTTACCCTGCATTTTATTTTTTCATGTGTAGGGCTTCTCTGGAAGGCATAATTCTACTGTGGAGGAGAAAAATAATCTATATTGAGGCAGAGAGAGGGAAAAAGAATATGAAAATATGCTCACTTGGTAGGAGTATGCAGCAGGGAACACCTGCAGCTCATTTGAAGCATGTGTGTGTTCTGATTGAAGGGAATTCCCTGAGTCCATTCGAAGCAATTTCACAACACTGGGGCTGGCCCGCTCACTTCTAGGTCAGTGGTATGATTGTTTTATCTTTATTGTTCTTTATATTTACATTTCTTCACCAAGAACAAGATTTCGTCTGCGCTTTGGATTTATCAGATGCAGTGAGCCTAGTAGAGTGTTTGACATAGCAGGAGCTCGCTGGTTATTAGAATGATGGAATTTTAAATAGTTCAGAATTAAGGCACTACATTTTGGTAATAGAACTGGAAATCCTGGAATGGGAAAATGGATCCCAAATTCTAATTTAGGAGCTAGGTAAACACAGCACTTAGGGTAAAATTGTGAAGACATACATCAGCACTGTTGTGATAGGAGAATACATGTCATACTACAGGCATGCACACAAACTAATTTACTGTAGTCTTCTTCATGAGAGCATGCTTCCCAGGTGAGACGATGCATCAGCCAAACTGAAGGATAAGTCAGAATTGGCCTATCCAATTCTGGGAAGGGAAGGGAGGGAAGAGAGAAAGCATCAAGGCAAAGAGAATGTGTACAAAGGATCCCCACTTTAAAATCCCGTGACTCCAAACTCTTAACCTTCTACTAACAACAATAACTTCCATCTATACCAAATTCTGTTTTTTTCAGGGCACTCAATCAGCTACAAAATAACCATTAAGTTAGACATAAAAAATAATGACCCGTATCTCTTAACCAGCTCCTCATCCAAATCCTATGAGGTCAAAATGTTTAATTCAATTTCACAGGCGATGAAACTGAAATTAGAAAAATGTCAGAAAGCACTTGGTTTATACAAGTCCCCTTTTGGAGGTGTTCTGAGAACTTAGAGGTATAATTCTAAGATATTTGTAGTAAACTAATACTCATTTTTCAAAATTGAATTTTCTTGAAATATTTAAGATCACTTGCAAAGAATATTCTTTATATTCAATTTGATACCTTTAGTATCACAAGTAGAAAGAAATTTAGTTTGAAAAATAAATTTAAAAATATATCACAGGGCAAAATACAGAGATGAGGAAGAAATAAAAGCATTTTGAAATAAACTTATTTTATATATTATATGTATAATTTAGAAAAATCTACACATTATGGTACTGCTGCACAAAAATAAATTATGTTTAAGCACCTGTGCTGAGGCTAACACAAATTAGCATCATGTATATATTTAATAATTTCCCTGTAAGTCTGAAATTATATGTAAATAAAATATCAAAATGTATATATATATAGGAAAAGAGAAAATTATAATTTTTGTATGTTAATTCTGCTCTGAGAAACGATGTAGCTTTTTTCCCTCAACTTTTTATTAATTCAACATCAATATATCAAAATTTACTTTTGTAAAAATTTTCTTACTTGTTTATGGTATCTGAAAGGAACTTTCATTATTTAATTAATTCTGATTTAACTAAATAGTGAAGATGTTAATTCAAATGACCAGTTGCCCATTTATAATTATGCAAAGGCTACATTAATTAGTTATTTAATCAGGGATAGACCTTTGTAGCAGTCACCCTTTTTCTTTCACAAGTTTCTAAATTTGTGCAGTTCTCATTGAGAAACTCTTAAAGGTAAAAGAGAGAAAAAGAGCAGCCCCAAAGTCTTGAAAAGTAAATTAAAATACTCCCATGGAAGTTGCTGAGTGTTTTAGTGATTGTGTGCCTTATGTTAAATAGCTGATGTAATTTTGGCATTTTCTACTATGGGCTTTGGTGACTGACACATTGTATAAAATCAGGCTCTTCTGTTTTCACATATATTGCCCCAAGAAACACTCTTAAAAGTGATGTATCAGATTAACTCAAACTTTAATTCTCCCTCCTCAGACTTCTCTGTTAGCTGTTAGGAAAATTGGGTTTAGTTTTCTCAGGACACTCCTGTTGGCCCTGCACCACTTTCACTCTCCCATCTGCCACAGAATGAATATTCTCCCTGGTTATAATCCACTAAGGAAGAGGAAGCAACATAAATGCTCTAGAAATGCAGTGAGAGTGGTCTCCTACTTCATCATTACCATAGTCTTCGAGACATCAGTGTCTGACTGGTCACTCTAAAGGGAAAAGCAGAGATGCCAGAATAAATCTTCCCAATCTCGTCAGTGGAGGTCACATGAAATCCCAGAAGCTTGGCCATGTCCAGTTTCTCCTTTCTTAGGGAGGACTAAAGTCTGAGTTGCAGCACAGTTTTAAAGAGAGAACTGAAAACAGAACAAGGCTGCACAGAACCTGAGTAATTATTTTATTATAAAACACCACAGGGTTGTCATGAAGAGAACTTTATTACTTACTCACATTATGCATATCTGATGTCCTATCCCAGGGATAAGGCTTTGACGTTTGGTGAGAGTATTTCAGTAATCCACTTGTGGGCATCATATCTCTACTAATTTTTGGAAGCGTTTCATGAATTACCAATAAAATTGCCCAGTTTTCCATAAATTTTATATTCCTGATTCTCCCAAGATTGCGTCCCACATTTACACCATGGATCTGTATATCCTTCTGCAAAATACTCCCTATCCCTGGGGTTACATGTTTCCCAGGTTTATAAGCATGAATCAAGCTATCCCCAGATTTGCAGGAGATTTTTCAAATATTTACACATTGATATCTGTGATTACTGTGTTGTTTTCATCTTGCTCTCAGCTTAGCTCCAGTTTTCTTTCTCAGTTAAAATACATCTGTTTTTGTTGTTGTTATTTTTCCTGGGAGGGAAAAAGACTTCTTTCCAGAAGCAGTAGGACTATTTTAATAGAAGCCAAAACATAACAGTAAGATGAAACTTCATCCATTCCCATCACAGGACATGGGAGTAGCCAGGAAATGAAAGTAAATACATACACATCTGGTCACCTTGTGTTTTCTTACTGGTTGAACCAGTTTGTGAAAGATCTATTCCCTTTGCACTGTCAAGTTGAAGGATATTTCCTATATGGTTTGACCTCTGCCTCATTATCTGCATGTCACCGTTGAACGCCTTAAAGCAAGCTGATTGCTTTCGCTTTTTCCAGAGTACATGTGCATACTTAGGTGGGTGAATATTTGGCCACTGTTTAAGAAATGAGCGAAATCAGTAGACAGTTTGGAGGTAGCAGTGTTAGTCAATTCTCTGAAAACACATAAAAAATTATATAAAAGAGCCACTTTTGTAGGGGATTTTTTTTGGCATAATGTAGCTAGGTTAGGTGATAGTATGAAAGAGAAATGAGAATAGGAGGAGATGCCTTAGTGAATAAGTAACATATGAATCACCTTTGAAACTAAAATTGCCTTTCTTAAACTAAAGCCTAGAACATGGAATGGTTTTAGTGGGCGTAGTGCAAAAGAAGGGAGTTGTGAGCACATTTAATTGCAGGTCTTTTGTGTTATGTTGTTTTGCTTTGTGTTAACTGATATTCCTAGAAGTCTGTGGGTTTTTTGTTGTTGTTATTTGTTTATTTTATACTTTAAATTCTGGGATATATGTGTAGAACATGCGGTTTGTTACATAGGTATACACGTGTCATGGTGGTTTGCTACCCTCATCAACTCATCATCTACATTAGGTACCTCTCCTAATCCTGTCCGTCCCCTAGCTCCCTGCTGAGTCCGTTCTGCAGACTGGCTGAGTGATGGATGAAAGGAGTACTCAGACACAGGTCTTTTGCATAAGAGCAGCTAGGGGACTGCTGGAGAGAGCAGTCCTGATAAGCTGGAGCTGCTTGTATTTGTTCAGTACTGGTATGTTGTCAAAGGCCTGGAGCCAACACATTTCTTGGGTAATTAACATTGTTGTCCCCCTTTGCAGGGAGCAGTCTTGTGCATGGGATGATAAAAGGTTGGTCTCCTGATGACATAAGTAAATAAACTTATCTAGACAAATTCCTTTACACTCTTTGTTGCCTATTCCTCGCCCTCAGCTTCAGGGTAAGAGAATCAGCTTCTTTCCCTATTATTTGTCCTGCCATTCTGATGAATCCCCCACCTCTCCCCCTTTTCTGTTTTTCACATCAGCTTTTATTGATTGAAGAGTACAGATGTGTGCAGCAACAGGTTTGTCAGGCGTAGTGGTTATAGCTCCCAGCTTTGCATCCTGGAATTGGTAAATAACAGATAAATATGAGTATATAGTAATATCCTTTTCCAATCAAGGAATGACATGTAATGTTACTTGGCACTTCAGTCTAATGTGTGCCATGACTGAGGAATTCCACCAGGAATGTGCCATTCCCTCCCAGCCAATCAGTTATGTTATCAGAGGTTGGGAAGGGGATGTCTGCCTAGGTAACAGAGCAGGAAAAAGGCATTCCTAAGAGATTAGCCCAGTAGAGAGTTGCAGGTATGGGGTGCAGGCAGAGTGAGAGAATAAGAAAGGTTAATACCCTATGAGAGCTGCAATGTACAACAGAAAGCATAGCAAGAAACAAATTATATGGAGTGAATAGTGTCTGTGTTTGGAGTAGGATTTGCTTGGCCTCCTGAATTGTCTTCTTCACCATACCCCAGAGTCATTTTCTTCATTTCTGGCACTAGGTTGGGTCCTAGCCATGCTGTGATAAGGTTTGATGTGTTGCACTGGAATCTGAAGAGGACCAGATGAGGTGTGAACACAAGCATATCTTCTTCCCCATGTTAGCAAATCATCTGGACCACACCATACATTACTATTTGCATCTTTCCATAAACCTGCAGGTTTTATGTTTGGAGGGGCTTTTGCAGAATGCTTTTCTGTGGTGATTAAAATTTATCATCTAAATGTAAAAAATTAAGGGTAAATAAGGCTTGTGCCAATAGTGTTGCAGGGTCCTTACTCATTTTCCCCTTTTTTTGTTTTATTGAACATATTTTATTTATATGTATATATATTATTGCACTGTAGGTACTGGGCTACATGTACAGAACATGCAGGATTGTTGCATAGGTACTGACATGGCAATGTGGTTTGCTTCCTCCAACCCCGTCACCTATAACTGGCATTTCTCCCCATGTTATCCCTCCCCAACTTCCTACCCCCTGCTGTCCCTCCCCTAGTACCCCCAACAAACCCCAGTATGTGATGCTCCCCAACCTGTGTCCATGTGTTCTCATTGTTCAACACACACCTATGAGTGAGAACATGATGTGTTTGATTTTCTGTTCTTATGTCAGTTTGCTGAGAATGGTGGTTTCCAGATTCATCTATGTCCCTACAAAGGACATGAACTCATTGTTTTTTATGGTTGCATAGTATTCCATGGTGTATATGTGCCACATTTTCCTTGTCCAGTCTGTCGTCAATGGGCATTTGGGTTGGTTCCAGGTCTTTGCTATTGTAAACAAGTGCTGCAGTGAACATACGTGTGCATTTGTCTTTAGAATAGAACGATTTATAATCCTTTGGATATATACCTAGTAATGGGATTGCTGGGTCAAATGGAATTTTTTATTTCTAGGTCCTTGAGGAATTGCCACACTGTCTTCCACAATGATTGAACTAATTTACACTCCCACTCACCAACAGTGTAAAAGTATTCCTATTTCTCCACATCTTCTCCAGCATCTGTTGTCTCCAGATGTTTTAATGATCGCCATTCTAACTGGCGTGAGATGGTATCTCAATGTGGTTTTGATTTGCATTTCTGTAATAACCAGGGATGATGAGTATTTTTTCATATGTTTATTGGCCTCCTATATGTCTTTTTTTTGAAAAGTGTGTATGTCCTTCGCCCACATATGAATGGATTTGGTGGGTTTTTTTTCCTTGTAAATCTGTTTACTTCTTTGTTGATTCTGGATATTAGCCCTTTATCAGATGGGTAGATTGCCAAAATTTTTTCCCATTCTGGTGGTTGCCAGTTCACCCTAATGATTGTTTCTTTTGCTGTGCAGAAACTCTGGAGTTTAATTAGATCCCATTTGTCTATTTTGGCTTTTGTTGCCAATGCTTTTGGTATTTTAGTCATGATGTCCTTCCCTACGCCTATGTCCTGAATGGTTTTGCCGAGGTTTTCTTCTAGGATTTTTATGGTGTTAGGTGTAATGTTTAAGTCTTTAATCCATCTGGAGTTAATTTTAGTGTAAGGTGTCGGGGAGGGGTCCAGCTTCTGATTTCTGTACATGGCTAGACAGTTTTCCCTACACCATTTATTAAATAGGGAATCCTTTCCCCATTGCTTGTTTTTGTCAGGTTTGTCAAAGATCAGACAGTTTTAGATATTTGGCGTTGCTTCCGAGGCCTCTGTTCTGTTCCATTGGTCTATATCTCTGTTTTGGTACCAGTACCATGCTGTTTTGATTACTGTAGTCTTGTAGTATAGTTTGAAGTCAGGTAGCGTGATGCTTCCTGCTTTGTTCTTTTTGCTTAGAATTGACTTGGCTATGTGGGTTCTTTTTTGGTCCATATGAAGTTTAAGGTGGTATTTTGCAGTTCTTTGAAGAGGGTCATAGGTAGCTTGATGGGGATAGTGTTGAATCTATAAATTAGTTTGGACAGTATGGCCATTTTCACAACATTGATTCTTCCTAACCATGAGCATGGAATGTTTTTCCATCTGTTTGTGCCCTGTCTTATTTCCTTGAGCAGTGGTTTGTAGTTCTCCTTGAAGAGGTCCTTTACATCCTTCGTTAGTTGTATTCCTAGATATTTTATTCTCTTTGTGGCAATTGTGAATGGCAGTTTGTTCTTGATTAGGCTCTCTTTAGGTCTTTTATTAGTTTATGGAATGCTTGTGATTTCTGCACATTGATTTTGTATCCTGAGAATTTGCTAAAGTTGCTTATCATCTTAAGATTTTGGGCTGAGACAATGGGGTCTTCTAAATATACAGTCATGTCATGTGCATATAAAGACAATTTGACTTACTCCTTTCCTAATTGAATATGCTTTATTTCTTTTTCTTGCCTGATTGCTCTGGCTAGAACTTCTAATACTATATTGAATAGGAGTGGTGAGAGAGGGCATCCTTGTCTAGTGCCAGATTTCAAAGGGAATGCTTCAAGTTTTTGCCCATTCAGTATGATATTGGCTGTGGGTTTGTCCTAAATAGCTTTTATTATTTTAAGATACATTCCATCCATACCTAGTTTATTGAGAGTTTTTAGCATAAAGGGCTGTTGAATTTTGTGAAAGGCTTTCTCTGTATCTATTGAGATAATCATGTGGTTTTTGTGTTTGGTTCTGTTAATGTGGTGAATTATGTTTGTAGACTTGTGTATGTTGAACCAGCCTTGCATCCCCAGGATGAGCCTACTTGATTGAGATGGATAAACTTTTTGATGTGTTGTTGCAGTCGGTTTGCTAGTATTTCATTGAAGATTTTTGCATCTATGTTCATCATGGATATTTGCCTGAAGTTTTCTTTTCTTGTTGATTCTCTGCCGGGTTTTGGTATCAGGATGATGTTGGTCTCATAAAATGATAAGGAAAGGATTCCCATTTTTTGGATTGTTTGGAATAATTTCAGAAGGAATGGTACCAGCTCCTCTTTGTATGTCTGGTAGAATTCAGCTGTGAACCCATCTTTGGAACATATTTTTAAGATTGGAGTGGACACGTTCCATGGCCTGTCCTTGGGGGTTATGGGAAGCCTGTGGAGTGTTAGATGTTCGATGTACGACAGAATTGTTGAAACTGTGAGCTGACATAAGATGAGCCATTGGGAGTTTTAATTTTTGAAGGTCACCGCATATATGCAAAAGTTAAGAGTAGATATTTAATGACATAGTGGGTGGATTCTCCAGGAAGAGCATGTGTGCTCATTAGGTTGGAATTGGTGTCAACAGTTACATGTAAGTATCTTAGTTTTCCAAATTCAAGGACATGTGTAACATTTCTTTGTCATAACTGATTAGGTTCTAGTTCTCTAGAGTTAACACCTATTGAAGGAGAGGACGTGCCTGTGAGCTGGCAATCTGGGTATTGTAGGATAATTTGTTTATCTAGTCTTTGGGCAAGTTGAAATTGCTTAGATAAATTTCTCCAATTTGGGTAGAAAAATTGATATGATTGCGTGGCTTGGTTAAGCAGTTATGTCATAACCCTCAGGTATGCTTGATCATTGCTATAAACTAGTGGGCCAGACAGTGAGCTGTTGGCCTTAATGTAAGTAATAAAAATAGGATGTACATTGATCCAGCAATTGCTGAAGTCAGAGAAAGAGTGCACATAGGATGGGCTCAGGAATAGACTTAATGAGGGCTGTTTCAAGGTTCTGCAATAAAATAGAGTAAGCAGCATAACAAACAATATTGACAGGCGGAGTGGAAAAGATTTCTAGGGCCAATATTAGGGCTCCAACTCAGCTCTCTGAGTGCTGGTAAATCCAGATCAAGTGAGGGATTACATTGTTCCCACCAGATAATCACTTTTTTATTTTTACCAGAGCCATCAGTAAAAAGCATTACATTGTTAGGTATGGGGGAGTGAACTACCTTTGTAGGCATATCTACGGGAGTATAAGGTAAGAACTGAAGTAGTTTGTCAGCAGGAAGGGCGTGTTCTATATGGCCTGCATAATTAGAGAATTCTATCTGCAGTATAGAAATAAGGGCAAGACTGCTTTGAATTGTTTTTTACTCAGGGGCATTTTTATGATATCAGAGTCATAACCTAGCAATAGATTGCATCATTTTCAGCCTGTATAGATGACTTTACTAACGAGGTGGATATAGGGAGATAGTGTTTTAGTCCCAGTATGAGAGCAAAAAAAACCCATTCTAAGAATTTATAAGATTTATAATCCTTTGGGTATATACCCAGTAAAAGGATTGTTGGGTCAAATGGGATTTCTGGTTCTAGATCCTGGAGGAATTGCCACACTGTCTTCCACAACCATTGAAATAATTTACACTCCAAATAAGAGTGTAAAAGCATTTCTGTTTCTCTACATCCTCTCCAGCATCTGTTGTTTCTTGAAATTTTAATAATTGCCATTTTAACTGGCATGAGGTGGTATCTCATTGTGGTTTTGAAGTGCGTTTCTCTAATGACCAGTGATGATGAGCTTTTTTACATACATTTTTGTCCACATAAGTGTCTTCCTTTGAGAAGTGTCTGCTCATATCCTCAACCCACTTTTTGATGGGGCTGTTTTCTCCTGTACATTTGTTTAAGTCCTTGGTAATTCTGGATATTAGTTCTTTCTCAGATGGATAGATTGCAAAAATTTTCTCCCATTCTGTAGGGTTGCCTGTTCACTCTGATGATAGTTTCTTTTTCTGTGTGGTAGCTCTTATACCTCAGAATACAACTTAAAAGGGATGTGAAGGGTCTCCTCAAGGAAAATTACACACCACTGCTCAAGAAAATAAGAAAGGGTGCAAACAAATGGAAAAACATTCCATGCTCATGGATAGGAAGAATCAATATCATCAAAATGGCCATACTGCACAAAGTAATTTATAGATTCAATACTAATTCCATCAAGCTACCATTGACCTTCTTCACAGAATTAGAAAAAAACTACTTAAAATTTCATATAGAACCAAAAAAGAGCCTATTCAGCCAAGACAGTCCTAAGCAAAAAGAACAAATCTGGAGGCATCATTCTTCCTGACTTCAAACTATACTACAAGGTTACAGTAACCAAAACAGCATGATACTGGTACTAAAACAGATATATAGACCGACAGAACAGAACAGAGGCCTCAGAAATAATGCCACACATCTGCAACCATCTGATCTTTGACAAACCTGACAGAAGCAAGCAATAAGAAAATGATTCTCTATTTAATATATGGTGTTGGGAAAACTGGCTAGCCATATGTGGAAAACTGGCTAGCCTTATACAGAAAACTGAGACTGGACCCCTTCATTACACCTTATAGAAAAATTAACCAAAAATGGATTAAAGACTTAAAAATAAGTCTGTGTTTGTTTTAAGGAACATAGCTTCTCATTGTAATTATACCTAGAACAACTTTACATAGTCTCAATGTCATAGACATTAACAAGATGAAATGGCTATATGCCAAGCTACTCATTTAGAAAATGTGAGCATGATAAAAAGTAAGACATTATTTTTATAAATAGAAAACATTATTAGAATCCATGAATATATACACTTCTAAGGGGACATACTAAGCTACATACAGGAAGCCTAAAAGAAACATTAAATAAAGAGATTTACTTTAGATGAAGATATACTCTGAATATTTTTAATACAAATATTTTTGAATATTTTTATGAAGAGTAAAAGAAAAAATATAGGCAAACATTTGCCTTAATATAATAAATTATCGGATTATTTTCTCAGTGTATTTAGTTGAGCTATAAGTACATACTAATAAACAATATTGTTAAACTTCTGCATTACATTTTCTAATTGACACTAGTATGTATATACTAAAAACATTTTCTGTTTAAAAGTAGGGAGGAGAAAATATGTTACTAAATTGGTGCAGAACTTTGATCTCGTATGGTTAAGATACTGTTTTATTGAAGAATAAAAAGTAATTTTCCAATTTATTTTATAATTGCAAGCAATTTTTGTTATGACAAATAAAGAATAAGCTATAGTAAATTTCAGATAAAAGGAAAAAAAAAGGCATTTAAGTGAAGACATTTGAATTCTCTCTGGATTCTGGGATTCTTGAATAACGGATTTGACAAGTAAGAAAAATCTTCATTTCTCTGAGGCCACAAGTAGAAATCTAAAGCAGTACCTGAAATGACTTAAGCCTCACCATGATCAGGGCAAAATTATTTCATAGCAGAAAGATCTTAATCATACTTTGTCTACCCATGAGTAATTTTTGAAGAAGTGTTACTTGAAAGCTAGTGTAGTTAGTGCTTTGGTTAAAAATAAAAAAGAATAAAAAAAGGTAGGGTATTTGTCTTCTAGAGAGAAAGAAGATATAAAAGCATTTTTAAAAATTGGAAATACTTAAAACCAAGAAAAAAATGATTTGAGATGTAGGTAAAGAAACAACATAATTTAACTCATATTTTGAGAGGAGAAGTTTTCAGTGAAAATGCGAAGGTAGCCATATCCAGCTTCAGATAGATTTGGGAAGGTAATGGCTAGAGATTCATTTCCTGTTGTATTTAAGACCTTGAAACTTTTTATTAGGACTATAAGAGGCATAAATTTAATAGTTGGTTAGAATATATGAAACTAAAGCATTAATGGATAGTGACTAAATACACATAGTGAACGCAGACATCTTTTAAAGAAAATGTATAAATTAAAAAATAACTACCTTTGACATAATGATATCTAGTTTACAGGTCTGGAAATCAAATGCATAGTTCTGCATGTTAATTTGACAGTTTGTTGACAAAATGAACAATTTGTTCATTTTACTCTGACAATTCTGAACAGTTCTAATAGATTTCTTATTATTAGTAGCAATTACATTGAGTCCCACATAAGATTTGAAAAACTAAGCCTCGAGTTTCCCTATTCACATTACTGACATTATTTTAAGATACGATTTTAAAAGGATAGTTATTTTAACACATGTATATTAACTCATGTTAGTTTGCGTTAATTTGCATTTATATTTGCAATTGGCAATTTCTGTTATTCCATAAATGTTTTTTAACTAAAAATATTCTTTTTTTTTTTTTTCTGAAATAGATTTTTTTTTTTTTTTTAATATTTTTTTTTTTTTTTTTCTGAAATAGAGTCCTGCTCTGTCACCCAGGTTGGAGTGCAGTGGTATGATCTTGGCTCACAGCAACCTGTCTCCCAGGTTCAAGCAATTCTCCTGCCTCAGCCTCCCAAGTAGCTGTGATTACAGGTGCCCACCACTGCACCCGGCTAATTTTTGTATTTTTAGTAGAGATGGGGTTTCACCATGTTGACCAGGCTGGTCTTGAACTCCTGACCTCATGATCCACCTGCCTCTAACTCCCAAAGTGCTGGGATTACAGGTGTGAGCCGCCGCACATGGCCAAAAATAATAATTTTTAGAAAATGCTGTGAATTGTTGAATTGTGATAAAATATGATACACTTCTACTCTATCTGAAATAAGACATGTAAAGTATTGTGAATTTAACCCTGCATAATGCACTATTTTTTCTTCCACACAGCACCAGAAACAACACATCATAAGTCATGCCTAGCACTCATTTAAATGCAACCTCGGAGTCACACTGCATGTTACAAATATCTGGGAGCTGTGTGATTAGTTAACATCTTGTGTATAACCCTTAAAATTATAGCAAGTTCTCAGGAGATAATTAGCTTACTCTGTTTCTATAATAAAATGAACTATGTTTTAGCAATGACTCTTAGGAATAGTAACAGGAAAATGCGTTTAAATCAGATAAATTCAAGAATCTCAGAAGAAAAATGGAAACATATTGTAATCAAAAATTTTCTTTCTCTAATCCAAATGGACTCGATGGTAGCAGAGAAGGAGACTGCTGAATATGAACACGCCCCTCACTGCCAAGTATTCCATGCATGACTCCACTATAGTATCTTATGCTCCAGGATGAGAAAGCTAAGAAATACATAAGGGCTTAAGTCTCTCTCCTCTGTGGAGCTCAACAAATGTTAGGTTTCTGCACGGGGCATAAAACTCAAAGCTGAATGATGCTTTAAGCTCCCATAAGTTCATTCAAATCAGAATGAAGTAGGATTTCCAGAGAAAACATGCTTCAGGTTTCACTCCATTGCTACATCCTGAGAGCAATACAGAGACAGTCTTGTTATAAGAATTGAAAAAATACTTGAAAGTGCAAAGAAAACAGTTGACTATTCACCTGCCATTCTTCTTACCAACATCTTATGTTCTTAGTTTGGAACTTCAAAATCTCATGACCCAGAAGTCACATACGGCAACAATAACATAAACATAGAAAGAAAAAAACAAGTTTTTAATGCAATGTATTATACAAGTACATATGAAAATCCTGTGAAGCTAAGATGAGATATTTGTGCATTTCTGCTTGATCCTTGCGACTGAAGAAGCATTTGTGCCTCTTCCTTTTTCCCAGGTTAAATCCCCTAAAGAGAGTGTTTGGTATGAAATGCATGGATTGAACGCTCTGTACAATGATTTCTACTTTAGTCTCTCATTTTTAAATACGAAGCAAGAATTCATCATGGCATCTTTTAGCATGGGAAGGGTGAATAAAATTTACACTTAATGGCATAACACACTTAATAGTGTGATAGTAATCCAAAACAAACAAGTAGGCAACCCTAACCTAATGGTTCAAGTTACATCAGAAATCAAGCTACCACTTTGTCTATTTGCAGAAGTCTCATTCAGGGGACAAAATTCTCTGGATAAAGGGCATTTAATTCTGATCAAATGCATGCTGTTTGTTGACCTTCATACTTCCAAAAAGGACTGGGGCTACCTTACCATTAAATATATATCTAATATTTGAAAATAAAACAAACAACTGATATTAGTAGTTAAGGAAAAAGAAAATAGAACTATGTCCACAAACTCAGACTAATCAAAGTTGTCAAGCTGTAGTAAAAATTAACATTGTTTCTTTAAAATAAAGACAAAAATGACTTTTTTCATGTAAGAACAAATATATTCCCTTTGATTATTTTCTAACCTTGAACAAAATGTTATGACAAAATTTTAAGCGTATTGGCACCATAGTAGGCGGTGCACTTGATAGTAATTTGACAATAATGTACAAGATCCTCTATTATTCAATAAAAACAAATAATTAAAGATTAATCAAGATGATTCCATAGCTGCCAGAATAGAGGGTTTTTATGCTAGCTTTCTGGTAATAAGGTTTAATAGAAAGAGAAATAATTGAGAATTTTGAGCAATAATATCATGTCCCTTGGTCTAATGCTTTCCACAGATCATTTAAAGAATGTATCTTCATGATCATATTTTTGATGATGCATCATCTAAAAACATGTGTTTAGTGTTTTCTCAAAGTCATAATGTTTTTAAGAGGATATTCTACTTTGAGACTATGACCTAAATAATTCACAATGAAGTGTCTTTCTGTTGTTGGATGATGGTGGTAAGAAATGATAATTTTGGTTTTTGTTGGCTTTATTTGTTTTTAAATATGCCTTCTTGAAAAAACATTGAATAACACCCCACTTTTATGAGAAAAACAGTGTGTGACATAATTTGACTCAAAAAGTTGCTTTGGTTCTGTTTAATTATTGTATTAATTCTCTTAAAATTTCAAAATTAGTTTTATATGGTAGAAAAACTATATCTTAATGATTATGAGGTCTTTAAAAGAATGAAAATTGTTAACATTAGTGATACAAAATTCAATTTTGAACATAACTAAAAAGTAAATAATAATAACACTTAACAATAACAACTTCTCCATGTATTAGTGACAAGTTTAAGTCTTACATATCAAATGTAAGAACCTATTGGATATGTTTGTTTAGTATATTTCATCTGAACAGTGGGATCTATTTTTCTAAAAGCAATGCTTTTGAATTTAATAAAAGTACTGTCTAACTCTCCTCTATAATGTTTCATTATGTTTAGTTGCTTGCTAAGTCTGATTCTAGAATACAGTTAGGGACATGTGAAAAGATACTTGCTTCTGGGCTCCTATGGACAAGAGTGAAAATAACTGCGTAATGTTGGACATGTGTTGTTTAAACAGTATAGAGAAAAGACGAAGATAATAGCACTATCAGATTATTCCTGAACACTGTGATCTTTAGGACAATAATGTAATAACATTATTTTAAAAGAATGTTTAAAGATTCAGATCAATATTGAGATTCTACAACTTCGTTTATGTATAAAGACAAAATCATTTGAGTAAATATGGCAGATTTCCAAGTTCTTGAACACTTTTTATTTTGTAATGCAGACAACAAAAACGGAGAATAATAGTTAAAAGTAAAATCTTATTCTTCAAGTAGGATACTTGCTTAAAATTCTATGAAATTTAATAAAGATTTAGTCGATACTGAGTTTTAAAGACTCAGATAAAAGATGGCTCTTTCTACAACTTAAGGTCGTTGAAGAACTACTATTCTGGCTAATGGCTAAAGCTTTGCTTCCATGTCATAGACATCCAAGGGACATGCAAGCGATTAAAAAAAAATGTGAAAATAATGTATTTAAGCATAGTGAATCCTGAGGCTATTGCTACCCATAATTCCTGATATAAAAATTCCTTTTTCATTATTCTCATTTCTCTCAATGATTGGACTTATTTGTAAACAGTAGAAAAACTGTTTCTTAGAAATCAGGAGAAATGGAAAGTGGTAAATACCCCAGAAACATCATCAGCAACAATCGGTGTATTCTCTCTGACAGAATACTTTCAAACTACTAAATCTACTCATGATCTATGTCGAAATATGTAATGCAGTTATAATCTATGACAACTAAGGAACTAAATATACTTCAGAATAAACTTTTTTTTTTTTTTTCCAGAGTTTAATGAGACACTATAAATACACAGGGCAGCAGGCAAAACCAGGACTTTCCCAGGCCAACCAACAGTCTAGGTCACTCTATTTGTACTTATTTTTTGATTAGTGAGATGGTGATAATCACAAAATATATAATTCCTACACAACAAATTACCCATAATTATTTGGAAAAAATCATTGTCAGTAAATCAACATTTATTAAGTGAAATGGATGATTTTTAATGAATATACTCCTTTTTATTGTAATTTGTCTAAAGGGTATGCTTTATTAATAATTCTTGTTCCAAAGAAAACTCTATATAAACAGTGTTTTAACAAGATTATGCCAAATACTAGCATTCGTGGTACCTAAACTACAAAGATTACTCAAAAAGTATGCAGAATAATTTTTAATAGCCTGTATATTTAGACAGCCAATAATAGCAACTACATTTTGGTGTATAGCCTCAAATGGTCAATAAAATGTGAATATCCAATTTGCCCAAATTTTCTTCTTCAGTTTGCAGTGAGTGAATATGAATTCAGTAGGGTGGTATTTTGAAGCATTAATTTTTTGCCCTTTAAAATTGCTAATGCTTTTCCTACTTAGGTAGCTAGATCATGAGATATGCATTTTCAGAGAAACTTTGTTAGACTTTAGAATATCAAAAGTGCTGCTGGTTATCAGTAGCCTATATCCCAGATGATACTCAAAGAGAATGCATGGTAACTTAGGCACCAGCTTAGATAGAGACTAAACAAAATAGGTGGAGAAAATGTAGCCATGCAGAATGAAGAGTGAATCCATGAAAAAGTTGGGATTGGATTCTACCCATTATGTAGTAGGAATATGAGATATAAAAACTCACACAGGAAAGGATTTTAACATGAAGATGACTTGCACTCAGCTTTCTGAGAAAATCCCAGAAAACTGCCAAGACAAAAGAACAATAAAGATTGCCCGGTGTGTATAGGCAGTTGGCCTGAAGCAATGTCACATATTTTGTTCATACCCCAATCATGGCATGAGAACAGTGAAACACTTTTATGTGCTGAGGAATAGCATGGGGCTCTAATGATGCCCTTGGAATCAAGGGTGTCAGCTTGTTTGACTCAGAAAATAGGACATGGGTGGAAACTGAAAAAGACTTACAGCTGAAGGAGTTCACAGATTGATGTAACTGGGATCTGTGTGTGGTGCATCTGTTATCGACTGGTGTAAGACTGTGATCATGATCAGCAATCATTGACTGAGGCTAAATAGTCCATCCTCATCCCAGTAAGTTGGCACCAAGTAACTTTTACTTACCTTGTAATAATCCTTTGAAAAGATGTTGAGGACCTTTAGGTGAAACTGATTTTCAGCCATATGAGAAAATGAAGATTTTTAATGAAAATTAGCATCAGTAATAGAAAACAAATACTTTTAGGATATAAGATTTATCTGTAATACCTAGGAAATATAAAAGAGTGCATATAGAGACAATGATGGTGGCGTGATGACCGGCTAACAGTCATATGTAATAGTCAACTCAGACAAAAGAAAATAACCTAATGGTACAGAAAACCAAAGCCTCCATAATGTGTCAGTTACAAGAAGCATCAATTTCCGCTATCAATTAAGTGTATAGAGGATAGACATTTGATATTTTTAACTATAAACTTTTACTTGAAATCAGCTTTTCAAATTCTCAAATTTATAAGTGCAGATAGTGAGGCCCACAAATGAGGAAAGTGATGTACCCTAATATTAAATTGCCTAGTGTTCAAAGTAGGAGACTCATTTTCTAGGCTGCTTCTTACAGTTTCTAACAGTATTAGACACTTACTAGTCTAAACTAGCAACATTTATACCCCTTATCTGAAGTGAAATGATAGTTTCTAATGAGTCCTTAATGAGTAAGAAATATCATTACTTACACTCATACAACTTGCCAAAAGACTGGACTTAATCCTGTTTCTGACATGTACTATCTGTGTGCATATCCCTGAGTCTTAACTGATATCGTTTAAATGAGGGAGCTCAAGAATGGTTTGCCCATATCTCATTGCTTGCAATCTGAGAACACATAACTAAATATCTTTTGTTACATATGGACATTAAATTAACTGAATAAGGAAGTTGATAAGAATACCTTAAAATATTTTTGATGTTCAATAGTTTTTGTTGATCTATTAAGCTGATTAATCATTACTCATTAATCATTCTCCAAACATGGGTCATTGCTTGATGTATCTGGCCCATGAACTGCTATTCTGTGTCACAAATATATATTGAAAATATGTTTTGAAGGTTCTAAAAGCAGAAACTTTAACATATTGAAGAAAAAAATTGAATTATTCATAAAAGTTGACCTCTTCCATAGCATTTCAAGTTTTAAAGTTCAAGTCTAGCAAATTGCCCTGTTAAAATTCTTGACTTTTGTGGTTTAGAGTACATTGCTATATTGTTGGCTCATAAGTGATTTAATGTAAATAAAATATTCAATGCATCAATATACATAGTCTTATAAAAGTAAAATTTTTGGCAATACTATTTGTGTGCTTGACCTATGTCTTTGTTAAAAAATGCATGCTCATTGATTTACTTCTTGTTATGGCTAATAATATTTTTAAAAACCATATACAAAAGTTTGACACGAAGTTTCCTTCTCCTTTCAGAATTCATACTTTAGAGTACAGTCTTAATCTATTATTTCTAACCATAATTTTAAAAGAATTTCCATGACTGATACTTTATTTTCTCAAATATCATTTTGTGGCAAACTCTATGTAAAATACTAGTTGACTTTAAATATAAATAAATATTACGAGAAAACAAAAAAGTATAGATTTCACTATGAAAACAGATCAAACATCTACAAAGATGTACTGTTTGTTTCTTTCTGGTTTTGTTTTGTTTTTTATTCTCATGCCTTCAAATAAACTTGAGTTGAAAACTAAAAGAGTTGTCAAGTATTTATGTAAAGGGAAAGCACAATTTTTATGCAGTTGAATAAATTTGAGAGGTCTTATTTCCCCAGGTAAAAACGAATAGGAATTTTAATCCTTCAGTTTATTGCACTGCAATGGTTAACAATGGACCAGCGCAGCTGGGTGATTTATCATTTTTTATGTAGACTTAGGAATATCTTTTGGCAGAAGATTACCTCTCAACAAATGATTTCTGTTTTGTGTGTGTTTGGGGGAGTTTTCCTTCCTTTAAATAGCTGAACCGTAGTTTTCAAATACTCTACAGAAATATGTAAGATTGTCTCCATGATTATTCTACATGGAAATTGAAATTCCAATTCCCATCCCTCAAACTGAGAAAAGCTTTTGATTATGATGCATCAGAGTCTATGATCAAAGAGGCTGGGCTTTTGCTAACCTCTGGAAGAGAAATCACATCTGGAAAGAGGCTAATAGTTAAAAGAACAAGACTAGGAGGAGAAGCGGGGTGAAGGGAAGAGGGAAGATGGCAGTACTTTTCCCAGCTAGAAGTCTGATGAGGAAGCCCACATTCCTTGTAAGATCAGTTTCAATGACTAGCAAACAATATTCCTGTACATGGCACTCCACTTTTCTCTTACTCACTTTAAGTAAATTGGATTTCATTATTGGGAATGCCATATAAAGTGCTCATTAGAGTTGTTTACATAAATTCTGTCCCTATGCAAGGAAAAGTGTTGCCCTTCCAAGATTACTACTTGTTCAAAGTGTGCTGAAATAGTTTTGTGTTTCATTTTATGATAAACATATCACTCACAAGTGTGGTTCACCACATAGAAAAGGAACCATAAGGAAGATTGTTTTTTTGTTTGGTCTCAAAAGAAGAATGAGAGATCCTTCCTAAGGTCCAAGGAATTAGGAGTCAAGAATCCAAGTAACATAGATAAATTATTCACTTTATCCCCTTAAACATCCAACATTCCCAATCATCAATATTTCCCTTAGTAAGTTATCAAAATTCAAGACAGCCTTCACTTCCTAAGCTTGCTATTACACATTATTTAGAAGCATTTCCATATGCTTTGCATCATTAGATCATTTTCACAAACCCCAGAATAAATGCTTTCATGTTTCCATCTTTAAGTGGCCACAAGAGGAAAAATAGATTGACAAGAGTCTGCTGCAACCCGGAATAGTACCAGACAGAGGTAGAACAAGAGGCACTGGTCATTGTTTAAAAAGCAAATCAAATTCATTAAGAAAAAATAATATGAGAAAAGTCTATACTCATCAGTAATACATTCATATGTAAACATTATGCAAATGATTTACTGGTAAACCATGTCTAGTTCTATCACTGATCATTTTGTATTTCTTTGCTGTGATTCTTGTCTCGGAAATGAATTTCAAGACGTTCTGGTCTTTGAACATATTCCGCCCTGTAATCAACTTCAGTGAAAAAAGGAGAAGGAGAATTTGCCCTTTTGTCAGTTTTTTTCTGAACCATGTGATATTTCTTTACTAAGAAGCTTTGTTTGAAAAAAGTACTGGTTGTCCTCATGTAATCAGAATTCCTTAGTATGTACTTAAAGCAAAGCAGAGCTGAGATATTCCTAGTAAGGAGAACAAATACATCTGCTTGTTTTTAAATGCATCCTGAGATATTTGTGGCCAAGCCCATTTGGGGAAACATCAGTGACCTTTATTTTCTAGATCAGCAAAATCAGTCAAATGGCTTTTCAGCATTCACTTTTTAGCCTGCATTGAGGAAGTGGCTTAACTCTGGTCTTTTGTGGTGTTTGCTTTGTTTTTTTAACATGTGTTTGACAGTCACCCCTTATCTCCAGTTTTACTTTTAACATTTTAAAATAAGGTTCTTCTCTTTCTGACCAAAAAAACTTTTTAATTTAGAAGGAAAACAGACCGTTGGAGGGACTGGGAAACCTGCCCAAATCCATCTATAAGAGTCATAAGCATTCAGATAAATATTATAGTCCTATATTGTGGTTGAGTGTATATAGCTAAAATATCTGGGTAGTTAATTTTTTAATTGACAAAAATTGTAAATATTATGTACAACTGTTTGTTTTGAAATATATGTGCACTGTGGAATGATTAAATTAAACTAACATATGTAGTACCTTACATACTTACCATTTTTTTGTGGTGAGAACATTTAAAATCCACTCAGCAATTTTCACAAATACAATGCATGATTATGAACTACAGTCACCATGTGATACAATAGATGCCTGGAACTGATCCTTCCTATCTAACCAAAATTGTGTATTTTCTGACCATCTGGGTACTTGATACTTAGATTTTTATTCAAGAATGGGTTTTACAGTTATTTAGATTAATACTAAAAATTACATATGTTAATCTTTTACCTTCCCCAATGTTCACATGATGAACTAAACTTAAGCAAATGGTTTACTGGCCCCAGATGTTTGAACAAGAGGTCCAGAGATTTTAGTCAGCATGTAATAATAACAATTACAATAATGAGCAGTACTTTGTATTTACTGAACTTTTTCTGTATTCCAGCCTACTAAGGTACTTTCCTGAACTATCTCTTTCATTTTATTTCAGGAATGGGTAAATGAATTAGATTCTATTACTCATTTCCCTAAAGGGAAAAGAGTTTACATCTATTAAATAGTTTGTTCAAGGTCACATTGTTATGATGACAGTAGCAATTGAAGATTTTTCAAATGGATTGGAACAAAGTTTCTGATCACTGTATGTTGTGGAACAATACGGAAATGATTTAATACACATTAGATCTAAAATATTATAGATAAATGAAACATTATATATACATATACACAGAAACACAATATTAAAGGCATGGATGTTTGTTACAAACACTTTAGAAGACAATGCAGCATTACTTTGTCAAGTTGAATATTCACCAGCAGTGTGATTCAGGTAATTCATTTGTAGGTATGTATTTCAGTGAAATTCTTGCACTTGTGAACTAAGATATGCATAAAATGTTCATAACAGCACCGGTTATAATTTTTGAAAATCATTAAACATCTCAAATTTCTATCATAAACAATGGAAAAATAAATTGTGGCACATCACACAATGAAATGTTCTGTAGCAATAAAAATGAATAAACTATCTCTGTGTAATCACATGAATGAGTCATATACAAAATGTTGATGGAGATAAGTTCAAGAAGACTAATAAAGTATGATAACTTTTAAAATCTCTATAAATAATTATTCTTTATGAGTATACACTAAAGAGAATAATAAATACAAACTTCAAAATGGTGGTTACCTGGAGGTGAAAGCAGAATGATGGAATATAGGATATAGAAAACCTATAGGATAGGGAAATGTAACCCTATCTATAACTGGCCAGATCTAAAGGTGAATCTTACATTCAGGGTGATTATTATTCTATTTGTTTGATTCATAACTTTTCATCTATTCTTTTTGTCAATCAAATATACCATTGCAAAGTAGGATAGGTGTGCACCAGGACACAAAATTCTACAATTTATAGAGGAGAAATACCAAGAAAAAAGAAAATGAGCAAATAATAAGGGACTTGTTCTGCTGTGTATTGAATATATTATTATTTTAAACTTGTATTTTAAATACAAGGCACGCAGATCACAAGGTCAGGAGTTTGAGATCAGCCTGGCCAATATGGTGAAACCCCATCTCTGCTAAAAATAAAAAAATTAGCCAGGCATGGTGACGTGCATCTTTAATCCCAGCTACTCAGGAGGCTAAAGCAGAAGAATCACTTGAACTCACAAGGACAGAGTTTGCAGTGAGCCAAGATCAGGCCACTGGACTCCAGCCTGGGCAACAGAGCAACACTTTGTCTCAAAACAAAGTAATAAAATAAAACAAAGAATACTGGCAGAAAAATAACAGGTGAGAAAAACAAGACAGAGAACTCAAAAACAGATAAATGCATGCATTGCTATGGAATATATGATGAGATTACATATAAATCTAGTGACAAATGCATATAATAAAGTGTTAAAAAATTTGTACATTAAATGTGTCAAAACATCATTATGTACCCCATGAACATGTACAGCTACTAGTGAGTTTTCATAAAATCTAAAAATATTGCTATTTAAAGGGTTATAAAAGTAGATCCCTACTTCTCTGTTTTTTTAAAAATCCAAATGAACTAAGCCTATAGATATTAAAATAAAACCATAAAGCATTGAAGAAAAGGAAAGCACTAGTTTCATAGCCTCCATGTAGGGGAAGAACTAAGAAATCTAGAAATTTAGCAGCTATAAAAGACAACAGAAGAATTACATAAAATTAAAAAAAAATACTTCTGACAGAAGTCAGAGGTGTAGTACAGAGAAGCTTAAGCAAATATTTTTGTTTTTGAAATAAAAACAAATCTCAGAAATAGCAACTCTACCAAAATGTCTCAAAATAATGGCTATTCAAACTTAGAAGTTCTTTTTCTATTAATACATGCATAAGTTAATTGATCTAATTAATGGGAATTTAAAGCCATGAACAATAATTTTTGGTATTTAGTGGGAACATTTTAGGGGGTGAGAATTTGTCATTTCTACTGATTGGAATGTATAGTTAATCACAGTTTTATAGATCTAGTCAACTTAGCTTTTAGGGTAGTTTTAAAATTTGTGTGATGTACAACATATCCCAAACTGGGTACCAGTTGTATCTTTTAAATGAACTGCTGTTGTAGAGCTGCTGCACATTTACTGAAGAATGGATTGGTCATGAAAGAGATCATTTACCAGCAAATAATTATCTGCAATGTTGAGGAAAATTGTAAGGAAATGAGGATAGATGTCTCAGAATTAGAATAATGAAAGTTTTCAACTAAAAATTACCACTTGATTTTGGTGGGGGGAGGGGGTAACATAAGAACAAAGTAACAACACAGACAATGAGACCATCAGTTCAAGCTGGGCTCTGAAAAGGAATACCCAAATTTCTAACACCTTCTTTTTCACATGTCAGCTGTTTAAGAACGAGGATTGAAGTCTTTTTCTTAGAATGATTTTGCTGTTGTAAATTAATGACCGAAGTGATTTATTATTCAGTTGTTCAACTGCTGCCTTATTTCTGTTGATCTTTGTTTTTCTGGTTAATTTCTATAAATTACTGTACAGTTTCCCATAAGGTATAATTAAGCAGAATTGCTTAAGTTTTAATTATTGTGTATTATAGATGTTGAAAGCAACATTAGCACTTGGCTTTTAAAAATGTGATCGTATATTTATAAGACAGCATTTATAAACACATTTACATAGAGTTAAGATGAAAAAGGTATTTGAATTGTAGTCATTAGCATTTCTTCAAACATATGGCAGAGCAGCGGAGGCCATGGGCCATGCCTTCATTAACTGAACACTGTTTCATCAGTGTTTCAGCTTCCTGCTGTGCCACCCTGTGGCGTCCCCTTCTGTCCCTGAGGTTTCAGTGACAAGGGACAATATGTCCCCAAGGTGAAAATCTGGAAAATATAGCAGATTAGCCCTTAGAGAAGTTCTTATGATTATTTAATCATACTTAGAGAAGAAACACACAGCACCGTTAAACCAGTTTCAATGTTTTCTTGTCAGTTTCCATTTCTCAGTTGCTGTAGCTGGGTTTGTCTGCAACACACAGTGAAAGTAAGCAAGGTGAAATGGCACACCTTTATGCTGTCACTATAAGGCTTACCTGTTACACATTTGCTGCCATAATGTTTAAAGCTGACATAGGTACTCATTAGTATCATAGGTTAATTAAAATTGGCAGATTATAATATTATCAGATGATAGATCAACATGAAACTTAATGATGTTACATATGACAATTTCACTGTATTCACTGTTAAAAAGTAAAGAAGAAAAATGAATAAAAACATTGTCTTATAAGTGGCATGACCATGTTTTATTTGTACCCTTTCCTGGTACATGAAGATTATTAAATCTTAGAGACAAAGGTGTATGTCTCAAGATGTTAGTCACCTTTATATTACATCTGCTAAATACTTCCTATTAATATAGAGATATTACTTGTAATATCTCTGATAATTATATATACACATTTTTATTAGCTTTTTAGTCTGAGATTAAAATTTTTAATAAACTCCGGTGACACCTGAAAAAGTTATATTTAAACATGAACATTTTTGGTCAAATTTTATGTAATTAAATAACTGTCATTAGTTTTTAATAATTGGGATGTGAAATCTTAGAAAACTCTTCAAAGCAGTAAACTAACCAAATATATCTACTTCCACTTTACTGAATGACTACAGATATTACATTTGGGGGATTCTTGGAACAATTAAAATAATAACAAATGGAATAATTCAGAGGTATTCCAATGGTTGGAGCCATCAAGACAAAAGAAAAAAAAAAAAGCACTGATTCTTTGACTATATAAGTTTTTTTTTAAAAAAATACTATATATCTAATATTAAATTCAGAAAACTTTTCATTCATTTACATTAATAGTCCCATCAGTTGTATATGTGGTATATGCAGAACCTCAATGAAATAATAATTTCTTATAGGAAAATTTTATCACATTCTTAAAGGAATTACTAAGTGCTGCTGTTTTGACCTTTGGTTTCTCCTATAAAAACTAGTAAATTCTCAAATTTTTTTCAGAATTTTCCTTCAATTTGTAAAATCACTCCCTTACTGTTATGGTCATTGCTCGTATTTAATTTATTTTTTAAGGTAACATAGTGTTAAGCATTCTGTGAATAAAACAAAAGAAACATAAAATGTAATCATTTTCTTCAAGGAGGTATGTTTATCTATAAGATGCTAAACCAAATATGTAAGTATTTGGTATTTGTTGATAGAAGTCAGGCTGTAACAATTACTATTCTGCCTTTCCTTTCACAGATGGCTTTTTTTTTTTTTTTT
>NW_016107752.1:533251-555169 GCF_001604975.1 Cebus imitator
CTTGTGCTTAAAGTTCTGGGGTACCTGTGCCGGAAGTGCAGGATTGTTATGTAGGTATACATATGCCATAGTGGTTTGCTAAATCCATCCCCCCCATCACCTATATTAGATATTTTTACGAATATTATCCCTCCCCAATCCCCCCACCCCCTGCTATCTCTCCCTTTCCTCCCTCCCACTCACTAATAGTCCCCAGTGTGCGATGTTCCTCTCCCTGTGTCCATGTGTTCTTGTTGTCCAACACCCACTTATAAGTGAGAACATGTGGTGTTTGGTTTTCTGTATTTCATGCCTCAGTTTTCTCACAGAAACAACCTAAGTTCCTATCTCACTCAGTGGTTTGTTCAGATGATTAAATAAGTTGTTATGTAAAGTGCCCAGAAGAGTTCCTGAAAATAATAAACATTATTTAAAGGCCCTTCTCCCATTAAAATAATTAAAAATATTCTTTCCTCCTCTTGTGTCCCCACTATGCATCCCAGTTTTGACCCCATGTTCTTCCTTTTTTTCAAAGGCAAAAGTTTTGACAGATGCCATTTAGTGGCTACAGATACCACAAGGGAAAGGGAACGTAGAGTATGATAATATAAAAGTATAATAATGGATCATTTTCAGCAATAACAAAATTCATAACGTAGGACCAAGTAATAAGGGTCACTTTAGACTCATCAGATGAGAACTTCATAAAAGTCAACTTTTTTCGCAGCACACTCCCAGTCATTCTATTTTTATAAACTGATTATTGTTGGTATAATTGAGGGTACAGTTACTAGTACTGAGAGACTACTCTATCTGCAAATATTAGACAACTATAGGAACAAAGAAAATATAAACAACTTATGATATTGTAAATTACCAGCATTCAAAAAAATAAGATCAAGGGCATTCTTAATATTTACCAGAATATGTTTCAATAAAACATTAATTAAATGGGATACATATCTTTGTATGATGGATTAGTAAAATATGGTGTCAAATCACATAAGTGTATTTGCTTTGGGGAATTCCTTTTGGACCCTTTTATTTTTTATCATCTCATAGCATATCACAAGTCCCCAGAAATATGCCATGCTAATATTGCCAACTGAGTTTTTCCAAGCAAAGATGACATCAGCCATCTGTCACACAGTACTAATGCTGAGAAGCAAAGCCAACTATAGAGAAAATAAATACCTTTCATATCGATTAGCCAAATATTTATGTTGAGAATGAAATGATTAAAATCTCACTATTCAAGCTAATTACCCTAAGTGAATATTTGCCTCCTAGTGAACGACATACCAGCAGCGTATTTGCTTTATTGCTTTCCTAAAACCAAATTTCATTGTGAACATGTGTGCTGCGTGAGGGGCTTGTGCTAGACTTTGCAAGGTGTTGTAATACACTGCCATAGCGATCTTTCAGCCTGCAGGTGTATCTCCTGCTGCCTTGGTAGATTTGACGTACACTGTGCTGCACTGCTTTCCAGATGGCTGCACTCTTGTTCTATTTTAAGTTACTCTGTCTCTTAAAGTCTGATACACTGGAGCCAGTCATTGCAGGGTCAAACAATCGGTGTTTGCTAACTTTAACTTGATGCTGAAACATCTATTTTTTCTGGAAGTGTTTAAAGATTGGCTAAATAGCTACCTGGCTTGATCACAATAGATAATTACATTATTTCCTAAATCAGGTAGCCCTATTCAGAGACATGAGAAGTTTTTCCAAATTAGGTCACTGCTATTGCGGTTACACTGAGTCATTCTAAGTCAATAGGAGAGATGTTGGCTGAACTTGCTATGTCAGCTTTTTTAGAATACAGCTCTATATATAATCAATGGACTGAATTTGTTCTACATTATAGCTAGGTCTATAGAACAATGAGCTATTTCATAATGTATTGTGTATTTTCTTTCTGGGGAAAGAAGTGAAAATCAGAGGTTTATAATATCATTAACCAGTAAAAGGTGCTTTGAGCCCTCTTCCAGGTGACGTGAAGGTCATGGTATAGAATGCTTCTGTAAACTCAAGTATTTCCATTTAGTTTGGCTTGGTGCAGCATACTTTTCTAAAATAAATGAAACATGATGATACAAAAATATTTTAGGAAACTCTTCATCTTTATATAGTAACCAAAGTCAAAGGGTTATGTGAGCAATCTAAAAGATCAATTACACTTAAATCACTCTAGATGGCTATTTTGTGTGGTTTCCAAGGGAGCCCAAAATGCAATTGAAATGAATAAACACATTTTATCTACTGTTTCTTTCTGAATATTAAAATCTCCAGATGTTAAAAAAAAAAACAAAATAAATAAAAATGAAAAAGCTGTGAGAAAATGGATTAACTTTTTTGACATTTGACCTGGTTGTTGAAAATTTCGGAGAAAAATTAATCAAGACCTAGATAGATATATTTGAAAAACCAATTTAACAAAACTACCAAACCACTTTGCCTAGCGGGATACTATTTCTTTTCTTAGCAATGGCATTAATCTATCCTAGAACACGTCTTCAAACAATACAATTTTAGTTATATAATTCTACAACGTTTATTATAACAAAATGATACGTATTTCTGAACCAGTTGAGAAACAAAGCAGTATCACAATAGGGGATCATCATTATCATTAGAGAATGTGGCTTTTCTGTACTGAACACTGCATTAAACAAATCCACCTATGTAGTCCTGTGAATATGACCATAGCAGATCTCCCTACATCCTGCTCTGTTTCTCAGAGAAAAGAATCAACCCTTGCTCTGTGATAGGTAAAGGGGCTGCTGCTGTGAATCAACAGACTTAAAAGATGGAAAATGGAAGTGGTCTGCTAAGCCAACCTACTTCCTCTCCAGAAAACTTTCATGACATCTCCTAAGGTGGAATGAGGAAATAGGAGGCAAAAGAGTGTCCCACTGTTTGAGCACTTTTATGTAGAAGCAAGGAGCAAAAATGGCCAATAAACTTTTTTTTAATTAATTTTTTTCCTTAAATTAGCTAGTGTAGAATTTTATGTTTATTTTCTTCTGCTTCTCCAGGCAAACATAAATTTATTTTGTAGCACCTATCTTTTGCTGCATTAAGCCACTACCAGAACTCTGTGGCTTAAATAAATAACCATTTCTATGTTCATAATTCTATGGATTAGCAATTTGGATGGGAATTGTCTGGGTTAACTCCTCTGTGTATCACATGATGCTGGATTGTCTCAGTCACGCATTTTTTGGTTAGTTGTAACAGCACCTTGAGCCTGATAGTCCTGGATAGCCTCCTGCACATGCCTGGGAAAGCTCTGGGGGCTGTTGGTCAAGTGCCCTCAGTTCTCCTCCACCTGATTTCTCATCTGCCAATGTTGATATTCACTCGATATGGTTTGGAAAATATTAAATATTAGGAGAAGTTATAGATTGCAATATCAAAACTTTTAGAAGGCCAAGAGGTTGTATTGAGGCAGACTGAAGGTAGCAGCCTCATTTACATTAGCAAAGGAAAGAGAGATGATCAAAGGCCCTCCCTGTTTAAGTCCTTTACCCCACATCCCGTTGTCTCCACTCTGTTTACTCATGTACAGTTTGTGCTGGGTGGCCCTCTCAGGGAGAGATCAAAGGGAAATTGCCTGTTAATAATGTTTACTCTGGGTCCCCAACCTAAAGCTTGTATCATTGGTAAAACCCATTCTTCTAACCATGTTAATATCCACAAGTGTGTTAACCTACAAACTCTGTTGTAAAATCTGACTGAATAAATGTAATGATGGAGAGGGAGTCTTGGTCAATTGGTTGCATTTCACCCACTAAGTAGCCTATGACCAACCCTGGCCCACTTGTTTCACTGCAATGGTATGAGAGTACATTCATTTGTCTGTTGTTGAGTCATGGTCTGCAGACCAGACTTCCACAGGTGGTGGTCAGTGTCTCAGGCCAAAAGTTGTAACATACATCTTTCTGTGATGATGGAAGCACTCTAAGAAGGTGAAAACAGAAGCTGCAGGGTCTGTATGGCCCAGTCTTAGAAGTCATATTCTATTGTTATGAATATTAGTAGTTATAGCTAGTTAAAAAAATCAAGGAATTCGGTTGTAGCCACTATAAAAATTTACTATCCAAATAAATATAAGTAATATAAATACACACATGCATACACACACACAAATACGCACGTACACAGAGAAAGACTGGTATATACCCTTTAAGATTTGAGATTGCTTACTCTGAAGACACCCTGATAAAGCTTGTGTTTTAGCTTTGATGGTTACTTGATGTATCATAGCTTGAGAAAATTATTTAAGTTCTCTTTTTTCAATATTATTATCAGTAAAGTGATAATTATACTATAGGTTTGTTTTAAGCATAAATTAAGACATGTAAGATTTAGAACAGTACTTAGCATATTGAAATTCATAATATCTTCTTTCTTGAATACTTTTCGATATATAAAAAGGAAATCATAAGTAATACATTTCTCTGAAACTTGCTTTTCTGTCTTAGCAGTATGTAATGATCAACCCTTAGAGTGAAAACATATTAATCTGTTTTCACGGGCACCTGATATTCCAGACAAGAAATCTAAACATAGAAAAGGTACCCAACAATTTTTCTTTACTCCCTTTATTTTGAATCCAGGTTTGTGGCTTGCTTCTCCATGTAGAATGTGGTTAATTTCAACTTTAAGTCAGAGATGTATTTTTATTTTGTAACCCAAAATTACAATATTCTAAAGGCACTGCTTCTGACAGAAAGAAAATGATGAGCTTTGGAAGCCAGTACTCTCTCTTATAAAAAGACAGCCAGTAATCAGAGAAGGGAATCAGGTAGGTAATAAAAGAGTTAAAGATTAATGAAGGTAAGCTATGATAATAAAAAGCATAAGCCCCTTGTAAAGAAACTCATAAGTTGAACCTAAACATTCTTCTACCCAAGTATCAGGAACCCCACCATTAACAGTTAATCTGAACCAATTTGGCTTTCAAATATAAAAAGCAAGTTTCAAATATAAAACTGTAGCATCCATATAACAGTTATTAAAGGAAGAAACAATAATAATAAAGTGGCAGTTACAATCAGATCATGAAGAAGAGAGCAAAAAAAAATCAACATGAGTTAAATTAATAAGAATTACATATCTGAAAGAAATTTATTAAGTAAAAATATAAATGAAAAGCAAGGACCAGATAGACAAGTAAGCAGATAATGAGAAACAACAAATTATAAGAGTATAGAGCAATTATAAGAGCAAAGGTTAAGTAAGTTATGGTAAGGAACATGGAGAAGCAAATTAAGCCAAAATAAAAAGAGAAGTATAAAGAGAAAATACAAACAAAAGTACCCACTAAATGTAACTTTTACTTTTTTCTGAGAAAATTTGTCTTCATAAATAAGAAAATTAAGACAGTAAAATAACATTAAAAACAAAAAACCAAAAAAACTTGAAAAAACAAACTATAAAAACCACTAAACCCTATACTGTTTGAATTGATCAGTTCTACGTAGAAACAGGATATAAGTTATACTTGAAAAATTGACCTGATCAACTTAAGAAATAGTTCAGTAAACTTAGACTTTGATGAAAAAGAAAAATCTTCCATGACGTTAAACATAAAGACTAAGTCACTTATAAAGGAAAAAAAATATTTTACATCAGTCATTTCTGTAACAACATCAAATTCCAGCCAAGAGTGAAGCACTGTTTTGTTTAAGATCTTCAAGAAAAAATACAGTACCAGGATCTTATACACAGCCAAACTGTCAATTCAATCATCAAATACATATATACACATGACTGTTGAACATGTAAATTTCAAGAAAAATTTTATGCATGAGTATAATTTAAAAATCTATCGAAGGGCTTCCCAGTAAAAAGAGCATTGGAAAATTTTACCAAGGACTTGTGATCTTTTAATTATTAATTAAATTTAAAAATGAATGTATTAGTGAACAATGTTGGCATAAGGATGGGAAGCTATTAATTTTATGCTGTTGACTCCCTCATGTTAAATTATTAAGTTAAATCTCTAAAACAATGTGTATATTTTTCAGACCTATGAAGATGAAGAGGATTTTTAGATATATATGAATAAACAGAGCATGTATGCACATTTATAATATGTATTATATTATCACATATTTTAAAATATTTTACAATTATAAAAATTATCAAAAGTAAATCTTATTTAATAGAAATATTAGATTTGATTTTTATGTCAAATAAGCTAAAAGATTTATAAGGTGCTATAAATCAACATTATCATAGGTCTATAACAATTAAATTCTAAAAGCCTATCTACACAATTTAAAGAAAGAAAACTTGTGAAAATGAGAGAAAATTTGGAGAGATTGTTTATGTCACATAAATGGCATATAGTAGAGCAATATAGAATTAATGTTAGATATTATTTATAAGTCTCATTAATGGCATATAGTACAGTAATATAGACTATGTTATTGGTCAATAACATAATTATTGTTAATTTATCTACTTAAAAAATTTGACACATTTTATTTAAATGAATTATCTTTTTTATTCTAGTTAAATTCCAATGTCTCACACACAATAGAACACTGATATGTTTTTGATTTTTAAAATATGACTCTTAATAGCTAAAAACAATATCTAAACAGTTCTACATGCCTTTCAAATCTAGTATTACTAGGCCATGGTACTTATGTATTCTTAAAGTAAGCATTTAGGACTTTTTCTTTTGCCTTTTCTCTGACTTTGGCTTTTCTTCCTTGATATTCTGCCTTCAAAAATTTGTTTTTGATAGTGAACAAACACAGAACACATATGCTAGAATATGGTATTTTTATAAAGATATCTAACTATTACAAATGTATATAGATTGCAAAGACTACAAGAACATGTATATACCAATACGTAACCCATGGCTATCTTTGTGTGTTAAGTTTCTGAATGATTATTGCTCCATTGTTCTCTTTTTAATGCTTTCCAATAACTTTCTACTAATGTACTAAAGGAGGAAAATATAAAATTAGGGAAATTCCAGTAATATCAAAATTAATTTCTCTTAATTCTCTACTGACATATAAAAGGGGGAAATAAGGAAACATTAAAATGGTATGTATAGCAGGTAAAATACAAGTTTTTATCTTTGGTGTGTAAGATATTAACAACTTAAAATTTTCCTTCCTAATTATACGAAATGTAAAAAATTCATTTGGAATGAACATTTTATTAATTTTGAAATCGGTTTTTAAGGGCATAGAACACAGAATGCAATCCAAAAGAAATCAGAAATTTTTAAAGAAATGAGGGAGGGAAAGAGAGAGAACTAGGATGTAATAACCTAGAATAAGGAAAGAAGTAAATATTACCAAGGGCCTTCCTTTCTGTGATAACAGGCTGCATATGACTTCAAGAACTAAAAGCAAAAGTAGTAGGCAATATATTGTCTTATCTAACGTTTACTTCTCCTATAAAAAAGCAAACATTTTTGCCTGCAAATAAAAACTTTTTTCTGTATTAATCTCAAGTAATAATTAATGTCAAAGTCCTTACATGAGGAATTATCATGTACAACACATTCCTTTAAAAGAAGTGAATGCATAAAATAGAAAAACCGTGTCTTGCGAATTTTGCATTGATCTGCAAAGATAGCAATTTATACTAAATTAAGCCTTGGGACACTGAACCACGCTACGAAGATAACAGAGTCCCACACATTTAGATTTAAATGGTTTAAGAAAATGAAGAAAAAGCTTGGAAAAGCCAGATATTTTTTACATAGCATATCTTTGTCAACATTGTTTTAAGCCAGTTACTGGATTATAATCTGTTTGTCAATCACTTATATTACAGGAAACTATAAAATAAACAGTCTGTCTTTCTTGGTTAAAAGATTGCTACATATTTTAAATATTATATATGGCCGGGCTTTGAATCTAGTTTCTCAATGATAACCTAAAGATAATTACATACCTATACAACCTCACCTTGACTCTGCTTCCAGGTCCAAAAAATCAGGATAATTTATTCGTTTATTCAACACATTTTTATAGATTATTACATTTGCAAAGATAGGCTGGGATATGCCATGGTAAAATAAACCCCCTTTCAGTGGCTGCATACCAGAAATTTACTTTCTTGTGGTAGAAATCCACTTGAGGTCTGAGCAGCTCTCCATAACAGTTGTCCTCCAAGTGTACACTCAGCATTCCAGGCTGCTTCAGATTTGGCACCACCATATGAACACAAGATTCCAAGATTTTCACACAAGGGGGAAACAATAGCTGAAAATTTGAGTCAAAAATTAAATGCAAGTATCTCCAAGTAACATGCAGCATTTTCACTAACATTTCTTGAAAAAGCATGTCATATGTACACTCTAATTTTAGAATGTTAGGAAGGAACATTCTGTCCAAATGAACTGGCTCTCACTGAGCAGTAAAGTGGTTACCCAGTCACCATCAAAGTGTCAAGCATTATTCCTAATTCAGCAAATAAATCAGTAAGCAGAAAATTCCAACTTTCTAGACTTCATGGATCTTAAATTGCAGTGATGGGGATAAGAGGGGTATAGAGACAACAAAAGGACAGGAAATATAAAACACATCACAGAGTGGTAGGTATTGTTAAGAAAAAGGGAAGTAGGCTAACTGGAATAGTATATAAAATGATTAAGGTGGCAATAGTTGCTTATGCGTTTTTAAAATGTATTTGGAAAGCATAGAATATTGTACTGATAAGATGATATTTGAGTAGAAATCTAAAGGAAGTGAGGCAGAAAAACTATAGGTATTTGGAAGAGGGAACAGCAAATGTGAAGGTCATGAGTCAGGTGAAGGTGTAGCTTAGTGTATCACGAGGCAAGTAGATGAGTAACATCAGCAAGATGGCAGAATAAGAAGTCCCAGCCCTTGATATTTGACAAAAACACAGATTTAACCATTATATATGGATCAAAATGCCTTCATGAGAGGTCCAGAATTCAGTTAAGAAGGTGTAGTACTCCAGATGAGCACAAAAGTGAGAACAGCCACGTTGAAACTGGTAAGAGCAGTTTTGTTTTACCTGGGTCAGCCCCTCCACCAAGCTAGCATAGTTAAGCATGTAGAGAAATGGTCTTAGCCATTATTTATGCCACAAGATGAGAAACAGAGCATGCCTCTAAGTTCTTGGCCTTTTAGTTTATTACCCATGGAGACAGTTTCTGCCGCACTTTACATGGGATGTCAATGGGACTGGCTAATGCGACTGGTATTGCTCCAGTTCCTGGGGACATGTACAAAAAAAAGGAAAGGGGCAGACAGCTCGCTGCAGCCAGTACCACTCGGTGAGATGGAGAGAAGGTGGACTATGCTTCCAGTGTCTGGCCATTTCGATGGACTGTTCAACAAGTTGGCTTCCGGTTTTTTTTCACCTGGAGTGCTGACAAAACTGGTGGACTTTGGAGGGGATAGCCAAGAAGAAAGGAAAAAGAACATGCAGCTTTCTACACCCAGCATGGCTATGTAAAATTTGGAGAAGGTGCAGAGTTCGTATATTCTCCACAGAGAGGAAAGGAGAGGAGTGTATTAGTATGCTGCCAATGTCTTGACCTACGGTATTACAGTCTCATAAAAGAAGAAGCAAGAGCTTATACGCCCTTGAAAAGGCAGATGGCAGTCAATTCTTGACTCCAAGAATTTCTTTCTAGGATATTTGGTTAAAGTTTTTCCCTATCAAAGCCAATCTAAAAGAGACTGACCAAACTGACTTTTATTAACATGTGCAGACACCACAAACTACAAGGAACAGGAAGACTCAGGAAAGATGACACAATAAAAGGACGAAAATAAATCCCCAGTACCCAGCAATAAAAAAAATGAAGATCTATGAATTTCATCATCAAGAATTCAAAATAATTAAAGAAGCTCAGTAAATTACAAGAGAACACAGACAGCTGACTGAAATCAGGAAAATCATATGTGAACAAAAGGAAAATATCTATAAATAAAAATTGTACAAAAAAATCAAAAATCTGGAGCTGAAAAAATACATTAAGTTAAAAATTCACTAGAGGGCTTTAATATCAGCTCTGAGGAAGGCAAGGGATCAGAAAACTCAAAAGCAGGTCATTTGGAGTTATTCAGTCAAGGAAGCAAAAAGGGAAAAAATAAAATGAAAGAAAGTCTAAATAAATTATAAAAAATTATCAAGGGAAAATATATGCATTATGAAAGTCCCAAATGCAAAAAGAAGGAAAAGAAATCTTATTTTATGAAAGAATGGCTGAGACGTTCCCAATCTAAGGAGGAATATAGACATCTAGATACATGAGATTCCAAGACACCTAATAAGATGAACTCAAAATGTCTATACTGAGACACATTATAATCAAATTGTTAAATGTCAAAGATAAAGAAGTTTGAAAACAGCAAAATAAAAGTGACTTGTCATGTACAGATGAGCTTTAGTTAGACTCTTCATGGTTATCCCAGGAGAAATTTTGTAGGCCAGAAGACAGTGAGACAATGTACTTAAACTGCTACAAGAAAAAAAAAATTGTCAAACAAGAATGAAATGCCTGGCAAAACTGACCTTCAAAATGAAAGAAAGGCAAAGGCTTTCCAAGAGATGGAAATGTTAAGGGAATTTGTCATCACTTTACCTGCCTTTGTTCTTCAGATTTACCAAAAAGACACTAAGTGGCAACAAAAGCATATGAAAGTGTAATACTTGCAGGTAAGAGTAAATATATAAACAAATACAGTATATTGTAATACTGTAGTGATAGTGTGTAATTCACTTTTAATTGTAATATAAAAGTTAAAAGACGAAAGCATTAGGAATAACTATAATAATTTGTTAACAGATAAACAATATAAAAACATGTAAAGTATAACAACACTAACATAAAATGTGAGTGTGGCAAAGTTAAAATGTAGAGTTCTTGTTTGTTTTGCTTTGTTTTTAAAATAATTGGAGTTGAGTTGTTACCAGATTAAACTAGAGTGTTACAACTAGGTTTTATGTAAGCCTCATGATAATAAAAAAGAAAATATATATAGAAGATACACACAAAAAGAGAAAGGAATAAAAGCATTTCAATACAAAAAAATCAACAAATAAACAGAAAATAAGAGAGGAAATGAAGAAAATAGTTAACAGGTTCTGCAAAAAAGACAAGTAATCAATTGACAGTTTTAAGTTCTTACCTATCAAATTACTTTCAACCTGAATAGATTAAACACAGCAATAAAAAGACAAAGAGTGTTTGGATTAAAAAATCAAGATCCAACTACAAACTGTCTAAAAGAGACTTACTTTACATTTTAAAGAACAAACATAGACTGAAAGTGAAAGGATAGAAAAAGAGATACAAATCATAACCAAAAAAGGACAGCAGCAGCTGTACTTATATATAAAAAAATAGATATCAAGTCAAAAATTGTCACAAGAGACACAAAAGACTATTATATAATAAAAAATGTCAGTTTACCAGGAGGATATAAGAGTTATAAATACATATACACCAACTTCACAGTACCTAAATATGTAAAGCAAATATTTATAATAAAGGAAAAATAGATAGCAATACAATTATTGCAGAAGACTTTAATGTACCAATTTCAATAATGGCTATGACATTCTGACAGAAAAATCAATAAAGAAACAATGAACTTGAACAATACTGTAGACCAAATAGACCTAAGAGAGACATATGGAACATTCTACCCAATAGCAGCAGATTACACATTCTTCTTTAGCATACACCAAAAAATCTGCAGAATAAATAAATGACATGCTAGGTTACAAAACGAATCTTAACAAGAAGTCTTAACATTTCAGTCTTAAGAAGACTTTATCATTTCAGATGTGTTTCCCAATAACAGTGGAATGAAACTAGAAATTAATTGCTGAAGAAAAGCTGGGAAATGCACAAATATGTTGAAATTTTAAAAAATATTCTTGAGTAATGAGTGTGTCATAAAAGTAATCAAAAGGGAAATTTAAAATGGTTTGAAAATAAAAACACAATAAAAATTACAAGATAAATAAAAGCAGGACTAAAATACAGATTTACAGCAATAAATACCTACATTAAAAAAGTAATATAAACAATCTAGCTCTACATATCAAGGAACTAGAAAGAGAGTAACAAACTAAGCCCAAAATTAGCATAAAGAAGGAAATAATAAAAGATTAGAGCAGTAATAAAGAAAATAGAGACTAAAAAGTCAATATAAATGAATGAGACCTAGATGTGTTCTTCAAAAGATAAACAAAATTGACAACTCTTTGGCTAGACAAGCTATGAAAAAAAGGAAATTTTAAAAAAGTAAGACAGAGAAGGCATTACCACAGGTGGCACAGGAATAAAAAAGACTGCTATGAACAATTATACACCAATAATCGGATAACCTAAAGTAAATAGATAAATGCCTGAAAACATCCAAACTACCAAGAATAATTCGTAAGCAAATAGGAATTCTGAACAGAACAATGAATAGGAAATTAAATCATAATCAAAACCTTCTAATAAAACAACAACTACAACTCAGGGTTACAAGTCTTCATTGATGAATTTTACCAAACATTAAATAATTAGCACTAATCCTTTTTCAAGTTTTTCAAAAAATACAAAAAGAAGGAATTATTTCAAACTTATTTTATGAGCCCAGGATTGCCCTACTACCAAGTCAGACAGTGACACTACAAGAAAAGAAAACTACAAGCCAACATCCCAATGAAAATACATTTAAACATATTCAACGAAATATGAATACTAGCAGCCCAAATTATGAATTCCACAGCACATTAAAAATATCTCACACCATTATAAAGTGGGATTTATTCCTTGATGAAAGGATGTCTCAACATGTGCAAGTCAATTAATGTATAGAACACATTAACAGAATGAGAAGGGGAAAAATAATCACGTTATAATCTCAATAGATGCAGAAAAAGCATTTGATAAAATCTGACACCATTTCACAATAGAAAACAAAAACCATCAAAAAACTAAACATAGAAGGAATTAGGCCACCTGTGCAAAGCCCACAGCTAACATTATAGGCTAAGATTACAAACAAGAGAAGGGCACTTACTCTTCCAATTTCTATTCAACATAGTATTGCAGTTCTAGCCAGAGTAATTAGGTAAGAAAAAAAAAAGACATCCAAATTGAAAGGAAGAAACAAATTATCTCCGTTAGCAAATCACATTATTGTATGTGTAGAAAACCCTAAAGACTCCACAAAAGAATTTTTAAAACTAAAAATTCAGTAAAGGTACAGAATAAAATATCAACATATAAGTGTTGATTATATTTTTCTACACCAACAACGAACTATCTGTAAATGAAATAGTCTCCTTTAAAATAATCTCGAGAAGAATAAAATACTTGGAAATAAACTTAACCAAGAATATAAAATCCTTATGTACTGAAAACTGTAAAACACTGATGAAAGAAATTAAAGAAAACACAAATAAGTGAAAATACATTCTGTTCATTTATTGGAAGATTTAAAATTGTTAAAATGTAAAATACTACCTAAATTCGGTTTGAATGCAATTCCTATCAAAATTCTAATGGCATTTTTTACAGAGATAAAAAATAAACAATCCTAAAATTCACATGGGACCATCACCAACCCCAAATAGTCAAAGTAATCTTGAGAAAGAAGAACAAAAGTAAAGTAATCACATTTTATGATTTCAAAATATATTACAAATCTATACTAATTAATATGGTATGGTTCTGATATAAAAACAAACATATAGACCAATGAAACAGAATATGGAGTCCAGAAATAAAATGACACATATACAGTCAACACATATATAGTCAACACATGTTTACCATACGTGCCAAGAATCCACAATCAGAAAATGTCTGTTCAGCAAATTTACGTGAGAAAAACAACAATGCCATTAAAAAGTGTGCAAAGGACATGAACAGATATTTCTCAAAAGAAGACATATATACGGCCAACCAGCATCTGAGATAAAGCTCAATATCACTGATCATTAGAAAAAACAAATTTAAACCACAGTGAGATATCATCTTATACCTATTACAGCTATTATTAAAAAGTGGCTATTATTAAATGACTATTATTATAAAATCAAAAAACAACAAATGCTGGCGAGGTTGTGGAGAAAAAGGAATGTTTATACTCTGTTGGTGGGGGTAAGAATTAGTTCAACCATTGTGGAATACAGTACGGCAATTTCTCAAAGACGAAAACACAGAAATAACACTCGACTCATCCGTCCCATTGCTGGATATATACACAAAGGAGTATAAATTGTTATGAAGACACATGTACATGTATGTTCATTGCAGCATTATTCACAAAAGCAAAGACTTGTGGAATCAACCTAAATGCCCATCAATAATAGAGTGGAGAAAGAAAATTTGCCACATATATAACATGGTATATACTGTGCAGCTGTAAAAAATGATATGTCCTTTGCAGGAACATGGATGGTGCTGGAGGCCATTATTTTTACCTAAATGGTGAGAACATATGGAGAAATAGAGGGAAACAACACACACTGGAGACTATAGGAGAGTAGAGTGTGGAGAGGAGGGAAGAAATCAGGAAAAATATTTAATGGATATTAGGTTTAATATTTGGGTGATATGTACAGCAAATCTCCATGACAGTTTACATTTGTAACAAACCTGCACATGCTACCCTGAACTTAAGATATTAATACAAGTTAAAAAATAAAGAAAATCTGTGATGCACTAAAACAAAGGATGCTTAAAAAAACAGGTATCTTAAAACTTAAGTATTGTCTTATTATAAACTAATTACTCCTGGGTCATCTGATTTGGGATCCTTGGAAAAGGCAGGCTTTATTAAAAGTGGTTTTTGAACACTGGGTTTCAGTCCTCTTGGGCTACCGTTGCAGAAGTTTAGATGTGCGTTCCAGAAGGTCGAAGATCTCTTAAGTGTCACCACATACTTCTCTTTCCCCACCAATCACTCCCGTGAGAATATACTGTTTTACAGAACATTTTTTTAAAAAGAAAACTTGCACTTTTGGACCAATCCATCTGAGATTTACTATACTTCATAGGGCTCAAAGCCCCTATGTGCCTAAACTACTAAGAAAGATTTCTGAACACATCAATAAAAGTATCTTAATGAACAACAGCTGCAAAGAACATGCCTTTAAATATATTGATTCCAAATTAAACAAAATTTTTTAGGAGGATAGGTCTCATGTTAAGTGTTCTTACCACAATTTATAAAACTATATGTATTTTGTATTCAAGTTTTATAGTTAACATTATAGTACTTTTACATGCTTTTGCTTATTTTTATTTTAAATAACTGCAGAATACTTTAGTGTACATAGTTTACTAAATAATTTTCTATGTTGGACATTTAATTGTTATATTAATGTAGCCAGTATAAATTAACTGTCTATAATAATTTTTGTGCACATTGAATTACTAGCAAAGTTCACTAAACATTCACTGAGTTAAGTAAAATATGGTCAGAAACAATTGCTTCAAATAATTTTAAATGTCCTCTTTTTAGTACATTTTGTTTAAGCAATATTTGGTATTACTGGACAATGGACATTGCTAGTTTTAACTTTAAAGGAGATAGATTTTATTTAGGGAACAGATTATGGCAATATAAAAGAACTTGGCACGTAGCTGGTGAATTTTTTTTCTAGGTTGCAAAAAAATTATGGAGTCAAAAGACACCTGTAACCAATTAGATCTAAAAGCTGCTAAATTTTATAAGTCATTTGAATGTGTATTACATTTTATGGCTATATGTTAACACATTGAAAACTGGAGACTCTAGGAAATAAATACTGTAAACTCTGAGAAGGAGGAAGAGGCTCAGGAGAAGGAGGACACCGTGGATGATGTAGCCAGAAATGACTGAGTGAGAGAATAAAAAAGAGGTCATAGCATCGGGGAGGAGTTGAGATCTTGTATATCCTTCCAGTCCTTGGCAAGTAACATTGTCTTCACTGTAAATATAATGGAGAATTTTGAGAAAAGAAAAGATGTTATTTCACTTAAATTTTAAAAAAATATTCTGGTTGCTCTGTGGAGTATGTATTTTAGGGGCAGAAATAGAAGCTGGAAGATCAATTAAGAAACTGTTGTAATAATTCAAAGAAGTGATGGAGGGTTATTGTAGGATGTGTACTGAAAAATAGATGATGGGCAGTAGGCTGATTCTGAATTTATTTAGAGGCAATTGACCACAAAATTTTTAGGTGCATTAGAGTATTCAAGTAAGCCAATAATGAAAGATGATTCTAAGTCTTGTAATCAAAGAAACTGGGAAATGAAGTTGTCTTTTATTGAAATGGGCAGAACTATAGTAGGAATAGATTAAGAAGGTGGGAAATTAAAAAAAAAATGGTTTTAGGATACGTGCAGTTTGAGATGTCTGTTAGATATCAAAATGTAGAATTTGAGTAGGTGCTTGCATTTGCAAGTCTGAAATTAGGAAGGAGGTTGTATGCCTGGAAGTCAAAGCATTTTAGATATATTTGAAGCACAAAGTCACCTAGGAAATAATTGAAAATAGAGAAAATATTTAAAAGCAAGTTCTTATACACTTCGATGCATAGGAATGAATATAAGAAAGAATTAGCAGAGAGAGAGAGAGAGAGAGTGAATATGTTTCCATAAGAAAGGAATGGAATCAATAGATAGTGGTCGCCGGAAATCAAATGAAAAAAAAAAACAATGTTTCAAGAAGGAGATTGTAATCAACTGTTCTAAAATCCTCCTAGATAATTAATATAAAGGCAAACAGGTAATCAGTGAAAACAATGGCCAGTTTATAAATACTCTTGTGGGATAAGTGACATGATGTATGCAAACTACTAAGCATAGTATTTCATTAGTAAGAATTCAAATATTTATAAATATTACTATTTTGAGGCTGGTATTATTCTGATGTGAAAGTTAATTCATTAACTGTGAAGAGTGATCTTAAGGACATTCAATTAAGTAAGATCCATGGAAGTCAACAACTGTTGGAAGAGAGAGAAGAAACCAATCCAGAGGATGTGCCTATCTCAGCCTGTCATCCAACTGTTGTAGGTATCTGAAGGAAAAGAGAAGTTATCCAGTGGTCTTAGATAGAGAACGGATAATGAATAAAGGCATCAAAGATAAGAGAAGACATATATTACAATCTAAATGGGTTGTTACAATGAAAAGAATGGAAGGTATATAGTGATGATAGGAGAGGAAGCTAGAATGTTAGGCATAGGCCTTTTATATGACATTACAAAATATTTCTAACTTTGTCCTTAATCCAAGGGGAGACAACTGAAGGATTTTGTGTAAGGGAGAAACATAACCTCTCCCAATTAGTTATTAAAACTTTGCTGTATTAAAAAAAATGGAATATGGCTGTGAAACAGAAAAAACGGAATCTAAAAATTAACTGGCATTTATTACAATAATCAAGGTTAAAATATCCAGTATTTGAGGTGAATAACAACAAAATCGAAAAAGATAAGAGGAATCAGAAAAATGTGTAAAGGGAAAATAAATTTGATTTGATAAATGGGATATAGGTTGAGTATGAAAAAAGATGAGTCTCAGATAATTTCCACATTTCTAAATGTGACCTGTTCTACTCACTAATAAAAAATACCTGGAAAAATTAGATTTAAAAAGGAATAGATGAATTTTCTTCTGGATTTATTGACTTGAAAGAGCTGGGGCATTGATATGACACTGTTGAAGGCATAGGTTTCAAGTCCAGGAAAACATATAGCTTTTAATGTGTAATTAGGAAACACTTACAGAAAAGTAATAATTGAAGCCAATTTATTTGATAGAGCTTTCCTAGTAACCATGGGATTAGAATGGAATAATGCAAGGGACAGAATCCATTCTTAAAGTCTTGCTAAGGCAGGCATGCTATGTCAGTCTGCATATTACTTACTGACTGACTCAGCATCATTCTAAGAAAAAAAATTAAATTATTTTAGAGCTTCTAATAATTCTTAATAATTGAATATTTTACTTAACAAAGATGGTCAAAGGAAAGGTATTAACAGATTACTTTAATAAAAAAAAGTATATAGTATGAAATTTAGGTGAACAATAAATCACCCTACAAATGAATGAGGGTGAGGGGGTCTTATTCAAGACGATATGTTAAAAAACATTGTGAATTCCTTCAAATATAACGATATTCATTTTGTATACAATTGCATGAAATTTATCTCTAGGAACTAGGAAGCATATTCATATATTTTTCAACACTTGTCTTTGGTGTTGATATGGTCATTCTAGATGTCTGAAATTGGATGTGTATTTTCTTATTGGCTAAGATAGGAAGAGAGGTATTCAATTTGCTGCACAATAATACTAGATACACAGAGTATCACCAATGTAGGCATAGCTTTTTGGGCTTAAAGAATAAAGCAGTAACAAATAAAGTAACTGGGTTTTTAGCTGTTGTAGTGACTTTTTAAAAATTATATTGAACAGTCATTTTGGGAATGCAAATATGTAAAAGAATGTAAAAGAATGCTGAACCCAGTCAAAGAGTCAAAGAAGTGGAGTATATTGGACAATTTCTCTCCCTCCCTCTCCCTCCCACTACCCAAAGCAATAAACATATTAGTTCAGCCAAGAGGGAAAAATATGCCATGAGTCAAACTCATGGGCAAACATTTCTCCATAATTTTGGCTGTGATGTAAACATAAAAGAAGCAGTTGCTTTTCAGGTCCAGATCATTCATCACATATGCTGGTTTCTCATTAAATTGTTGTTTCTATAAGATCATTGTTATGGTTTAAGCTGACTAAGCTTCCAGATATATGTTGGGTCTTGATATTTTTTAGGTAAATTGACAATTTATATTTGTATATAGTTATAGAGTACAGTGTGGAATAATTAAGCTAATTAGCTCAATAGTTAACATTTTTTTGTGGTGAGAATATTTGAAATTTACTCTCAGCAATTTGAAATACTTCATTATTAATTACATTGACCATTTCTTAACTTGGAGTCTAATTAATTTGTGAGCCACATAAAATTCTCCTAATGAGTTTCATTTGCTAAAGTTAGTCGGTATCATTTTCTCTTCAATGGAATTAAGACTGAAAGCTGCAATATTACATTACTATACATTTAAATGATTTGACCTTATTATAAATTATAATTGCATAATCTGGTATTAAATATCATGTTTAAAAGTAAATGCATTCTGAAAAATCATATTTCTTAATATTCATTTTAGCTAAATTTCCTTCAATGTAAGTATCAGTATCCTGAATTTGTTATTTTGCTCTTTTCTAAGAAATTCAGCTAAATTTGCTTCAATGTGGAAAAAACAAAAAGCACCCCTTACATTTTGTTATCTAAATAGAGCTTCCTTATTTTTACCATTATGGAAAATAAATATGTAATAAAATAAATGGGTTCACCTTTATTCAATTGTGAAGGAGCTATGGTTTCAAAACCAGTATCCTGTTATTAATTGTAATTTTGCTATTCTCTAGGAAGATCTGCTTCATTTGGAATCATTTGCATAGCTGAGGTTCTGATTGCTTTGGAGCATCTGAGGTTCCTTGGCTATTTACAAAAGTCTCAGAATGTTTACCTTGGAAAGCTAGGCAAATTCAGTAAAAATAATGTATCCAAATCCAAATGATTTTCTACAGACGTTTCAGAACTTTCCCTTTGCACGAGGATTTTTTCCACCTCTTTTTATAGCTAAAATGACTATAAACTAGTTAAATTGTATTTCTTTATCTGTCACTCTAGTGGTTGGCTTTAAATACTGAGTATTTCTTGTAGAGACATTTAGTTGTTTGGTTTCCTCATAGGTCTGATTTAAAAGCTCCAAAGATACACTACCATGTTTCTACAGAGAAACTTTTGCTTAGGTGTCAAGGGAATTTTTTCTCATGTCTTTAAGCTTAAAACTTTCACTTTCTGGGGCAGATTTTGCTGTGTTCACCTGGAAGCAACAGTTTTTCACAATGAAGTAAAATGATTACCTTTTTTGTGTGCAAGTACAATCTACTAATACTATACCTTTTAGAAACATTTTAAAATAGCAAGAATTATTCCATACAGCTTTGATATTCACATCAGAAAACTGCTAATAGCATCTTATGTGCAATTGAAGATAACCTTTTTCATTTACTGATTATTCAAAGAATAAAGCTAATCACAGAGTACACTTAGGTCTGCATTTAGTTAGAGAAGACAATTCATCTTAAGTAGGAAAGAACTAGTATATGTAGAGATCCTTTCTGATGTGATAATCTGTTCTCAGTTTGGGCATTCTAGAAAACTTTAGCAGGTATCTGAGCACCAAGGCACTGTATGTGGAGGTCACTTTTGAATGAAATCATCTTTATTGAGATGGTTTCAACTGAGAATAAATTTTAAAAATATTTCAGCCTTCATTATATTTTAATTCATACATATGTTTTAATAAAAGTGTGATTTAACATGCAATTAACTACAATCTCTGAATGAAACTAAAATCAGTGTTTAGATGGTTCATAACATTTGTTAGCTTCTCAAAAATATAAATTTTACCATCCTGAGTTGATTTTCTGTATATTGTGTAAGGAAGGGGTCCACTTTCAATCTTCTGCATATGCCAAACCTGCACATGTACCTCTGAACCTAAAAGTCAGTGTGTGTGTGTGTGTGTGTGTGTGTGTGTGTGTGTATATAAACATGTATAAACATATATAACATAATATATATAACAGTATGTTATATTTTACATAAAAATTACATTTTATTAAAATATCTTTTATATGTATAAATATTTATAAATTTGTATATAATTATAAACTTAATTGTATGTTATAACCATATAAAGTTGTGTATTTTAAATTTACGTAAATTTTAATTTATATACTAATATGTAAATATTTTTAATTGGCATATATATTTAAATATATTAGATATATTAATCAATTTAATATATTTTGAATGTATATGTTAATAAATTTTTATTTTTTTAATTTATATATCAATATATATTTATACATGTAAAAGTCAATATATGTAGATACATTTTATAACAGCCAAGCTACTGTGTAAATCAGGGTAGCTAGCTGCTACAGTAATGAAACTTTGAAATCTCAGAGGCTCAACTTCTCATTTGGGATGAAGCCTAATGTGGTCAACTGGTCCTCCTTCAGCCTATAGCCATGGCATTTGAAACCCATGTCCTCTAAAGCCACTACAGCAGCAGAAGGACCTGGTGAAGGAAGCACAGTAACTCTAATGATTCTGCCCAGTAGTGACAGCTATCCCTCTGCTCATTCTTCATTGGCCAGAAGTACTCACAGGGTTCCAACATAACACTGAGATTCCTGGAAAATACATGGCAGCAAATATAATTTTTGGCGAGGACACCAACATTAAGCCAATCCTTCTCTCCACTAAAGCTGTATCACTGATTGAAAAATTTTTATCAAAAAAGTATTTGGTACCTCCCTCTATAAATGCAACTAAGATGTTGTCAATTACTTGGGTAAATATCAGAGTGAAAATGTTGAATTCAAAATTTTAAAAACATTGCAACGAATAGTTTGTCTGCATTGGAGTGGAAGAGCAATTTTTCAGTGCTTAGAGCCAATACGTGAGTGATAACATAAACGTCAGTTTATATAACAAATCTCAGCTTTTTAAAAATTTGACATGCTATCCCATCAGTTTCAGACACTCTGAAATAAGAGTAATATTGGGAAACTACTAAAAAATATTTGGAAAACTTAGGAAAACTTTTGGTTTTTCTTAATATATTTGGCTTCCCTTAGGAAGAAAATACTACCTCCATACTACTGAGCTGCATTGCAACTGAGGCTGAACACAGGGATTTTCCCAAAGCAGGAATTTCATGATTTGGACAATTCTGATTAATTTGTAAGTTGTTGTGTAGACATGGTTCCATCTAATTACCTTGAGCTTCCCCAAATACTTCTAATACAGGAGAGTTAATGAAAATAAATAT